>NW_027526693.1:0-138220 GCF_052857255.1 Amblyomma americanum | reverse complement strand
AAATTATTTCGGAACCCTCCACTGCGGCACCTCTTTCTTCTTTCACAGCCTCCTTTATCTGTTCCCTTACGGAGCGGTTCAGGTGTCCAACGATATATGAGACAGATATTGCGCCATTTCCCATTCCACAAGAAACAATTATTATAGTGCGCCATTTCGTTCCCAAAGAACGAAATTGCAAATGTTTCTATTTGTTTTTGCAGAAAGAAAATGGCGCAGTATCTCTCACATATCGACGGACACCTGTACCGCGCCGTAAACGAAGAGATTAAGGAGTTATTGAAAGAAGAAAGGAAGGGGAAGAGAATGAAATTTGTTTTCGGGGCAAGGAAATGGCGCCGTATCTTTCTCTCTTAGCGGCGGACCCCTGAACCGCACCGTAAGGGAAGAGATAAAGGAGTTAGTGAAGGAAAAAAGGAAGGGGCTGGTGGTGGTAGTGGTTGTTTATTATAATAATAGTAAAAGAGGAAGGAAAATATTTTTGCTAGCCCCGGTATTTGCCATCGATACTGAAGCACCTGAGCTGGGGCAGCGGAAATAATGGATAGCAGGCAGAATGGAGAAATGAAATGAAAGATGTGAGGGGACAGGAAGAGAGGATGGGGGAGAAGTAATATGTACAAACTATTTACACAATAACAAATGTGTCCCACTCTCGTGCCAAAGAAAGGGAAAGAGAATGAAATTTGTTTTCGGGGCAAGTAAATGGCGCAGTATCTGTCTCACATATCGGCGGACACCTGAACCACGCCGTAGGGCAAGGGATAAAGGAGGGAGTGAAAGAAGAAAGAGGTGCTGTGGAGTCTCCGGGATAAGTTCGACCACATGGGTATCTTCAACGTGCAATGACATCGCATAGCACACGGGCGCCTTAGCGTTTCGCCTCCATAAAAACGTTTCCCTCGTCTATGATTGGGTTTTGAGCAGCTCTCTCGACTCAAGACATCATGTGGCAGATACAGCAAGACATTTGAGATCCAAATCGCATTAGAGCCAGGCGTACCATTTTGGGACTCGATGTTAGTAAAGCGGCAACTACATGGACACTTCCTCGCGTATGTGCGGAGCGCCTGGGCGCCCAGCGCCGCGCCGCGAGAGGCGTCGAAAAAAGGCATCCACCTCTATGCTCCCTCTGCTTGCTCGTTCCCCCTCACGAGCCGACAGAAAGAATTTCAAGCGTGAAGAAAGTTCCAGGAACCTGGAAGAGCTTCAAGCCATGAAAAAAAAAAATTCCCCAAGAGCCTCGCGGTACTCCTATTGTTGTAAACCGGACTCCGCTTCCGACTCACGCGCAAGCGCCCGAGCGAAGGCGCGGATATCTGACATGTCAGATGTCTGCGCCGCGCTCGCGCCTGCTTGTGCAACACGGCTCACGCATGCGCAGAAAGGCTCCGGAGTTCGCCCGTGCGCGTAGGCGCTTCGCCTGTACGCCTAGGATGTGTCCATCGAGTTGGCGTTTAAGGCATTTGACAACGCGTCACACGCTTCCATCCTCTCCCACCTGTCACAGATGAACGTAGGCAAACGGACATACGACTACATCGCCATCTTTCTGAAGCAGCGCACTGCTACGCTGCATTTCTCGCACAAATGTAGCGACAAAATTACACCAGGCGCTAGAAAAACCCCGCAAACGCGCTTTACTTTCATCTTTTCTCCTTAACATTACTATGAGTGACCTTTTGCGTCTGTTGGATACTATCCCACATATACATCATGCTATCTACACCGACGACATAACCATATGGAACAACTCCGGATCCGATGCAGAGTTTGCAGGATCATTACAACGAGCTATCGACACTGTACACTCTTTCCTGCAGGGGAACGACATCTCGTGTTCACCCTCTTAAACCCGTCGAGTTGCCCTCACAATCATCGAGCACACCCGGTCGGTAGCCACGTTCAGTGTTATTGACATGTTCAGAACAATACTCAAGGAAGATGAGGATAAATTTTATTTTTGTCGCCCAATGTAGCAGTTGGTGTGGGGTTATAGCCCCATCAAGTGACCATGAGCTTGTGGCGCTTGGCGACTTGTAGAGCTCTTGTCACAGCTCGAATCTGTGTGTTCGGTTCGGAACTCAGCAATGCGGCCTTCCCCTGGTCAGGATTCGAGAGCTGAAAACCTCGAGTAGTGGAGTCCTGAATCAAAGCCCCGAATATGTGGGATAGAGTGGCATGATGGCCACATGGTTGACAGGAAGGAGAGTAGACCCCAGGGTGTATGCGGTCATAAATCGCGGGGTAGGGGAAGGTGTTCGTTTGGAGTTTCTCCACGCAACATCTTGGGGTTTAGTTAGAGAAATATGTCCGGGGATATAGAAGTCTACCTAAGCTGTACTGCATAGTTATGCCATGAAATGTAACCATACGATCTCTCGCCATCCACAGAACGGGCGACAACACATCCCGGTCGACGAATTCTCGGGCATGATTGTGGGCCCCCTCGTTTTCTGGATGGAATGAGTGAGCAGGGACCCAGGTCAATTGGACCGGGCGCTGTTGGTCCTTGATGGAGGGGAGGAGAGATAGGGTGACGGGGGAGACCAGGCCTTTGGCAAAAATACAAATCGCAGATTTCGAGTCGCTCAAGATGGTTTCTGCAGAGGTGGAGGCCATCGCCAAGGCTACGGCCGCATTCTCGGCCTCTTTTTTTCCTCCGTAAGTAATAGCAGAGCTTGCGATATAGATAACATTCAAATTGCGCCGATAAAATACGTAAGTGACTACATAGCTTCAATTGTCACCCATATTTACAATATCGCCCTACCTACTGGTTTATTCCCAAGGTTAATGCAAGTATCAAAAATTATCATTGACTACGAAAATGGAGATAAAAGTGATATATCTAATTATCGACCAATCTCAACATTACCGGCCTTTTCAGAAGGGTTTGAAAGAATATTCTTCACAAGAATATTGAATTTTTGCTTAATGTTCAATCTTTTTTCCCATTCCCAGCATTGCTTTATCGACGGAAAATCAACCGAAAGGATGTTGTTAACGCTAAAAAAAATCATACTGGATACAATTGAAAATCGAGACATCTCTATCGGAATTTTTGAAGACATTTTAAAGGCTTTCGACCGCCTCAATAATGGTGTTTTACTGCAGAAACTGGAATTATACAGCATACGCGGAACGCCTCTAAACCTTATAAATTCTTACCTTCAGCATCGTTATCAGAAAGTCAAAATAGGGGCCCATCTGTCATCATCTCAAGCAGTTTGTACTGGTGTGCGGCAAAGCAGAATTTTAAGACCTCTCCTGTTCATAATATATATAAATGATATAGTTACAATACATGATAACCAAATATGTCATTTACGCAGTTTATACGAGCTTATTTTTTCAAGCCACCTCGTTTCAGTTTCTTCTCCCAATTATAAATGACGCAATGAATCGATTAAAAACTTGGAGTGAAAATAATCTACTACTTTTAAATACTGAAAAACTTATCCCGTACTTTTTCATGCAAGGCAATCAGAAATTATTCAGAACTTCGACACTAAGCTTGTGAGCACAAACGTAGAATTCAAAGACATGAATAAAACACTAGGAATAATTTCCTCAATCACATGAAGTGGAATGCCCAAGTTGATTCTGTCGTCGCTCATCTGTCATGGTGTGTTAGCATTCTCGCTAAATTCCGATACTTCCTGTCTCAGTCAAGTTAAAGATATATAATGCCATTTTTGTCTCATTTAAACAACTGTTTTTTTGGTGTGCGGCACTAAAACGGAAACAAATATCCATAAAATTCACATGCTGCAAGAGAAAGCCTTCCATTACATTGCCAATGTTGATTACCACGCCCCCTACCGATCACTTATTTTCACACTACCGGATTATGCCAGTTCATAGCTTGTAGCAATATCGCTTAGCAACCAGATAAAACAAATCTCTACATTATAATAATCGGGGGTTTCTAGACATCACTTGCCTCACTCAAACTGTACCGGCGTATACCCTGCGCAATAACGAAAAATTGTTTATTCCTTTTTGCCGCAGAAACTATTGGAATCAAATGATACGTTACAATATGCCACAATTATTATACCAATTACAGTCGATGAATGTCGATATTTCAAAAAGCAGCTTGCGCGAAATTAGAGCCACCTTTACATAAGCAATAAAACACTGTTTCAGTGAAAATATATATTTTTGCTGGAAAAAATTTTTTCTATGTATATCTGTGTCTGTGCAAAAAGTTTTGTCTATATAGTGTTGGCCGATCTACCGATGTTTGCAACCTTTTACATAGTACTCATATTTCCTGCTGTATACCATGTAAAGGGGGTCCGGGGGTCCCTGAAGCGATCGACGATCACTTTTTACCCGGACCTACCCTCATCTATGATGTAAATAAAATAAACTTGAAACTTGAAACTTCGGACGTTGTGACGGCAATAGAGCACGCAACCAACGGCCGTACACAGTAGTCTACAACCGCGAGCGAAAAAGCATCGCGATCAAAGTATTCGTCGGCGTCGACGTAGACCGCAGTCCTATCTGTTAAATACCTTTTATGCAGAGACTTATCCCTGTCATTGTGGCGAGCGACATGATACTCTCTCTGCATGTTTTTCGGGAGAGGGGTAACGATAAGGTTGCTGTGGATATGGGACGGAAGCTGGGCCTTATCGGCGACGGTCGTTTCGAAGCTTATTCCAAGCTTATAGAGTATGTGAGGTCCCATGGAGATGTGGGGGAGACGCTCGTACTTAGCGGTGAGATGAGCTTCCGAGAGCTCCGTCACAGGGTTGTAGACCCCTCATGCCAGTAGTTTATACGTGAGGGTCCGGTGCGGGAGATGGAGAGCCACCTTGTATGCTTGTGTAATAAGGTAGTCAACGCGGTCCCGCTTCTGGCAGCTAAGGTAGACGTAAGGGAGGGTGTATGTGAGGCGACTGATAACAAACGCCTGAACAAGACGTTGGAGGTCAGCTTCTGGCATGCCTTTCTGTTTATTAGCAATACGACGAATTAGACGAATGTTCTGCGAGGCAGAGACTGTGAGTTTAGCCATTGTGTCGGTGTATTTCCGATTGTTGTGGAGGAGAAGCCCCAATACACTAATAGTGGATATTTCTCGTATGAGTTGGCCATTAGCAGTAATGCAGATTGGTGGATGGCCGTGGAGGCCGTGTTGACCTCGAATGAGCAGTAGCTCTGACTTCTCAAGTGAGCACGAGAGGTCGGCTCAGGATACGTGGCGCTCAATGACATTCACCGCTTGTTGAAGTGTGGATTCAACCTCAGCATTGTTGCCTATTGAAACCCAGAGAATGATGTCGTCTGCGTATAAGATATGGAATAGCCGGGGGATAGCGTCTAATATTCGAAGTGAGCGTGAGCAAGGGGACAATTAAAAGTAAGGGGAGGGAACGGACGCTTGGGGGGTGACATTGCTATCGGAGGTTACAGGGTCAGAGAGGAGAGAGCCAAAGCTAATTTCAGCTGTACGACCAGAGTGGAAGGTGCATATATACTCGTAGGTACGGTGACCAGGATTTAGTAGGGAGAGGTTAGCGAGAATAGCTCCGTGCGAGACATTGTCCTCCGCCCATCTCCTTCACTTCGTGTGCCGGGAAACTGATGGAGCCCAGCATTCTCAACCGTCTTAATCATTACGTTGAAAATAATGATCTCCTATCTGGCACCATAATTGGCTTCCGAAGAAGAAGTGTGTCCCTGCTAAAATGGCTGCACAGCGCTCTTCAGAAAAACCTCGTAATCAACGTAAATGCGTGCCCTATTTGAAGAGAACTGCATCCTCGTCTTCTGAAGAAGCTCCGGACGTCCTCCCAGCGTCTGAGGCTTCCTGGGAACCATGCATGAGTGCAGCTGAGCTGGTCACTGAGGCTAGGCTAAGTGCCTGCGCTGCCACGCTGTAGGAGGTAGCTATGCCGGCGTCGCTCGTGGCATCACCTGCCACGCAGTCGACACCTGATCCGCGGCGCCAGGTCCAGCTTTGTGCGCCCGGTTCATCGGGAGATGCACCCCTCCTGCCTTGTCGAAATCCCGGACTGCTCGTGAGTGATCTGCCACCAGGGCACATGGCCATCAACTCTGCACCACCGGATGGGCCTCAAACCGCACGGCATGATGAACAGGGCATTCCAATGGACTTATCGGCGCCTCTACCAGTGCAAAAGTGCCCTCGCGCAACTCCCAAGCGTCCCTCAAACGACAGCCAACCGATTCCACCTTCGGCAAGTGATAGCCCTAAATGTAAGCGCACTTGTCTTATGATCGAGAACTCGGTGGAGCCTGCACCCGGATCGTCTTCTTACAAAGTGACCATTAAATCACTGGCCAACAAAAGCCTCACGGATATACCCAAGAAGATTTTACAAGCTAACTTGGACGCGTGCCTCGGAAACAAAGGTTTTCGGGACTTCACAGCCAGGACAAAGTCCAAAACCATTGCAGTGTGGTTTCCGACTCTGCCGTAGAACGGCTGCAAACGCTCACCAGCATTTCACTGACAAGCGAAATCTCAGTGCCAGTACAAGTGTATTTAGTTGAAGGCTCCGACTTGCAGCGCTGCGTCGCCTACAACGTCAATATTACTGAGGAACAAACTGCCCTCCAGCGTCAGCTGTACTGTCCCACGCACTGTCATCCAGGTCCGACGCATAGGAAAGGGGCGCTCTTGCATAGTCACTTTGCAATGGCCTCTGACACTACCAGCCCGTCTGTACCATTATGGCTGTATTTTACGGCCTCGGCCATATAAACTGAGTGAGGTATATTGCTATAACTGCTTCCGTACTGGACATATGCGCCAATCCTGCCCCTTCACTGCATGCGGTGAAAGTACATCGGAAGGGAAAGTGGCTTATCTATGCGGCCTTTGCAAATCCGACGACCACGAGATAACATCTCCAAGCTGTCCGACAAAACAAAAGGCAACACAACAGGCTCGTCGTCGAATGATTAAGCATTGGCCAATACAAGACAGTATAACTTCATTGCAGACATCCAATCGATTTGCAGCTCTCCAGTGGGATGACGACGAGGGCCGGAGATCCCTTAGCACACCTCGCATGATCCTTCAGCTCAGCAGTCTTCTAACGGTGCTGTGCGAAAAGAACGCATCCGAGGACGATATGGCCACAGTCGACGAACAAATCGCACGTCTTCTGGCGGAGGCCACCAAGCTCCGGCAGCACCGTTAACTGCTCGCTTGACGTAGACGGGCAGCGGAATCATCCGCCACATCTATCAATGGCGCAGCAACAACGCCTTCCTGCCGCCCACCAGTGTCATGTCCTGCCACCTCTTCCCAGATTACCGCAATGCCACTGGACAACTCTGCGACAACTTTGCTCCTGTTTATGGTCAACCGGTTGTCCAACCTGACGTCAGTGATTCTACAGCGCTTGGGCTAGTAACTAAAAATGGCAAGTTCCACTCGTGCTGCTGTGCTGCAGTGGAACTGCAGAGGCATGTCCACGAAGGTGGGAGAGATCAAGACCCGACTACAGATTCACAAGCTCCAGGTATGGCCTATGCTGCTAAAGGCAACCAACGCCTTGCCATCAATTCCAGGCTTCAGTGCCACATGCCTCCTTCAATGATAGACCGTCGTGTACAAACTGCTGATCCCCCGGGAAAGGTGGCGGTGTATGTGGACTCACGCTATCCGCAAGTACGTCTTGCTCTCGAAAACTGTGCACGTCGTATCAAGAGGTAGTGGCAGTGGCTGCGAAACTTAAGAAGGGAACCGTTGTGGTCGTTTCATTTTACGTTAGGCCAGCCGGTGGTGCTTCCTGCCGTATTAATCTTGGCTGGTTAACAAGTGTCCGTCGGCAGTATCCCGGGTGTACGATTTTAGTCGGAGGCGACTTTAACGCCCCTCACCAGGATGGGGGGTACCCCACTTCAAGCCCTCGTGGCAGGCGTATGCGGGACGCCTTCACGGATGCCCAATTTGTGCTGCTCAACCATCTTTCGACAGCAACGCGGCCAGTGCGTCAAACTCGCAGTGCTTCCTATGCTCCGGACTTGACGTGGTGGTCGGGACCGGGTACTAACTCCTGGCACATGGAGCCAGACTGCTGGGGAAGTGATCATCACCCTATCATCATCGGTCTTCACACCTCACATTTCCGACCTTTACGCTACAAATGTACTGTGATCAACTGGAACAGTTTCCGCTACTGTATGGACAATCTCTCCTTAGATTCTTCGCCAATCCTTGTTGAGCGCATATAAACAGCGCTCAACAGTGCTACGACTACCACCTGGACAGATGTTGGTCGACCGGCAACAGACCTCGGCATTCTTAACTTGTGGGCGGCACGCCGTCCAGCCGAGCTGGCTGCTACGAGGGACCCTACTTCGTCGCAGGCACGTATGCGATTGCACTATCTTACAGCTAAGGCACGCAAATATGAACGCGACCTTTCTCGGTGGCAGTGGCATCCGCGGTGCGAACAAATTTCTGCAAAATCCTCGAATGCCTCTCTCTGGTGAACATTCCGTAGAATGGAACGCGATCGTCGTACGACTGACGCAGCGGCAACCGCATGTTTCGCGGCTAACTTGTCGCCAGATGATTTTGCCAAACAAGCAGCGCGAAAGTTTCTCCCGAGATACGATGCTGTGCCTTCTTCATCCGCTAGTTTAAATATGGCAGGCATCCCAGCGCATGTATATCAAGTACCGTCAGATGTCGACGTTGATGGAATCGACTGAGTTGCTGGCTGCGATGATGATGCGAAACGGAGAACAGCGCCCGGCCGGACAATATTCAGTACGAGGTGTACAAGAACCTGAGTAGCGCTGCACTCCCTCAACTACTTGACACCATAAACAAAGTATGGTTGGATGGCGTAATGTCCGAGAGCTGGAAATCCGCTGTCGTGATTCCTATCCCGAAATCAGGAAAGCCTCCGACGGACCTCGCCAACTTGCGACCTATCTCCTTAACTCCTACGCTGTGCAAGCTGGCAGAGAAAATGCTAGCCACACGACTGTCATGGTGGCTAGAGCAGCAAGGTTTTTATCACCCAGCACAAATCGGCTTTCGTCCATATATTGGTATAGAGGACGGGTTGGCTGTCTAATCATCTGTAGTTTTCTCATCTACCCGCAGCCGCAATGTGCGTACTGTTAAAGCAATGGACGTTGAAAAGGCATATGACAGCATCAGTCATGCAGCCATTCTGAACTTCATTGACATGTTTCATCTCCCTCTGAGAGTGCGTAGTTTTGTCCAATCATTTTTCGAAGGCAGAAAATTTGCATTACGCGTCAGCGGCGAAGCGGTCGGATCATTTGTTCCTCTCTGCGGCGTGCCAAAGGGATCAGTATTGTCGCCTACGTTATTTGTTATTGCTTTCATCCCGCTTTCTTTGCGCTTACATGATATCCGTGACATAAAATTTCTTCAGTGCGCTGACGATATCACGGTGTGGAGTACTCACCAAGATCTCCGTATTCAGGAGGGTGCCCTTCAATCTGCCTTGGATGTTACCTGTAATTACGCATCATCCATCGGACTTCAGCTATCCGTGCATAAAACAACATACACGTCAGTCGCCAACCGCTGGGGACGCCGTAAACATGCTACAAGTCCAATTCGTATTTCTGTATCAGGAACCCCACTACAGGAAAGTCCGAGTGCAAAAATCCTTGTCTTCATGACTTCAGCGACTGCATGGCTTTCTCAGGCAAGAAGGCAAGCTATTCAGACTTTGGGTTTGATTAGAAGAATTGCCCCTAAAACTGGTGGCGCTGGCTCGTTCGTTGCACGGCAATTGGTGAGGGCAGTTCTGCATCCACGTGTTGTTTATCAAGCCCAGATTCAACATCTTACAAGAGCCCAATGGGATCGCCTTGAAGCCGTGAACCGAGAGGCTATGAGGACCATTAAGTGCCTTCCACGCATCACACCGTTCACAGCTTTACAAGAGAATGCGCAGCTCAATACCATTGATGAGCTGATGCAGCAGCGCCGTGAAGCGCGCAGCCTTAAGGCCAGTCTATCGCACTCCACGTATGCAATGAGGACTTATGCAACATCACACTCCATTCTTCAGCCGCCAACGCCAGTTCTTCCCCCATGGAAGTTTGTACAGCTCAGCGACAACAAGCCAAGAGATAATCGCCGACCAACATCTGCTCATTCGGCATCATTGCTTCGCCAGAAATTTGAGGAACCAGATGCTTGCCTGTCTGAAAAATAGATTGTTGTCTACGTAGACGCAATCATACAAGACTCCAAAGCAACAAGAGCTATCTAAAGCCCGTGCAGACCTGCCCTGAATCGAACCTCTTGGTTTCAGATTACAAAACAGCCTTCGTCCTTTTGTGCTGAGCTCGTTGCAGTTCAAAAAAGCACTCTGCTCTGTGGCCGACATAACTATGCTCCCTGCGGCCCGCTATCCCAAGATATGTCAGGACATCCCCCGGCTCGCGGCACGCATCCCGCAGCCAGTGCGTATTGAGTGGGTCCCACGGGATCTTCTGACCTATCAAAGCCAGGCAGATTTAGCGACCCGCCTTGCGAATCCAAACTCATCACCGCCTCCGCTCCTTCGTTTGGACAATTTTACCCTCCTTTCATCAAGAAAGGAACTCCTCTGGTGCCGCACACGTGTTCTCATCCCTCCATGTGCGATAACCCTCCCCCGCGGTCTTACCCGTGCAGACGAGGTTGCGCTTAGGAGGATCCGGGTCGGGGTTGCCCTCACACCAGCCATCACTCGGAAGTGGCATCAGTACCGATAATTGTTTCCTCGGCCAAGGTGTCCCATATGTAAACACGAGGACATTGGGGCCGACATTCATCACTTACTGTGGGACTGCCCAGCTCTCAAGCCTACAAGGATCCGGCACCTGATGGTAGCAGGTCTTTCACCAAGCAACCATTCTTCATACATTGCCTGGACGCAGGGACTGTACCATCGTTCTCTACTGGACTTCATCAAATCAGCTATCCTTTTTCCATTCATTTAGATCACTCATCACACATTCACCCTTCATTGATGTCCTGGGGCAATAAATTTCCCTTTCAAGAAAATAAAAAATTGGCTTCCGCTCAAATGGCTCCACGCAAGACATGCTCCAGCTCTCGAGTGAGATACTGTACCCCTCTACCATTGAGGGCACAAACTCTTTTCTAGGGCTTGATTTAACTAAATCATACTCAAAACAAGGACGCGATCCGCCGGCTACGCGTCACGGCGCACCAGATAAGCGGGCTGGTGAGGCGCATTGCCACCTTTCGCAGGGGCATGAACAAGAGCCAATTAATAGCATCATTAGAGCCAATTCAGATAGGCTGCTGTTGTTGGGAATATTTAACACGCTCGCTGAGCTAATGGCAGCCCATAACACGGTGCAAGTGACCCGCTTGTCGCGCATTGTAGCGGTAAGCGTAATTCTGGACAAACTGAACATCCACACCGCTGCGGAGGTATGTGCAACATCACATTTATCAGTCGGCATTACTTGAAGACTAGTTTTTAAATCAGTAGCCAAGAGCATGATACCAGGCAGACACGACACCCGCAGGACAGCAAGGGTGCAGGCACTTGGGAAACAGTATGACAGCGAACCACGAGCAGTGTACATGGAGACACCTTGACTGATCAGAGCCTGGACATACGTGGCATAAATGGCCACTCCAAAATCAGCCCTCGCTTACACCACAACCATTGAGGCTAGCTCTATACCGGAGGAAGAGAAAGTATATAGCTATCGCCCTGGTCTTCGCGGATCCCCACATCAAATCTATTCTGACCGACTCTAAGAGCGCAACTCAATATTTCGTCAATAATTCAGTAAACGCGCTCGCATTGTGAATTCTGCGCAACCGAGCTCAGTTCCCGGGTTCGAACCCAACCGCGGCGGCTGCGGTTTTATGGAGGAAAAACGCTAAGGCGCCCGTGTGCTGTGCGATGTCAGTGCATGTTAAAGATCCCCAGGTGGTCAAACTTATTCCGGAGCCCTCCACTATGGCACCTATTCTTCCTTTCTTCTTTTACTCCCTCCTTTATTCCCTCCTTACGGCGCGTTCCAGGTGTCCAAAGATATACGAGACTTATACTGCGCCATTTCCTTTCCTCAAAAACCAATTATTATTATTATTATTAACCGAGCTCTCGACCTCAACATGACTATCGTATGCGTTCCGGCCCACGCGGGTAACTCCGGAAACGAGGGGGTCGACAGCCTAGCCCGATATTTAACCAACCGGGAGACAGGAGACCTCTATAGGAACAGACCCCCCGCTTAGGCGCCTCCCACGCACGCGCAGATTACAAACATTTATTGCGAGCTAAGATGCACGCATTCCGCCCCTGACCCCGACCTGGACAGGGTGCAAACCACGACACTCAGAAACCTATAAACAAAGACCATTCTTAGCCCCAGCGACTGTTAAAGAAAAAGGGGGAATACGACCCTGCATATCCGCACTACGTTTACAGGACGCACGCAACCAAAGACCATATGTTATGGGAATGCGCTAGCAACTCCCCTGTGACGACACGCTTGCCAGATCCCTCGGCAAAAGATTGGGACAAGGTCTTGGCCAGTTCGAGAAAAACAACCCAGGTGGTCCTCATCACGCGAGCTCACCAGTTCGCCCCGACTGGGGCGACACTTGACTCGCCCCAGCCCCAAATAATCCCTTTAATTTTTTGGCAACAAAGTTAAAACCACCACAACCCCGCATCCCCGCCGTAGTGTCTAGGCTCTTCCGACTGCAATAATGAAACGTAAAGTGCACGGGCCTGTCCAGTGGCTCAAGCTGAGCCACAATCGCTGCCAATCGCTGAGAACCAGCGCAGAAAAAGATAACGGAGAAGAAAGGACGACTGGATTGCGCTGGTTCTTCTGAGATTATGGCTTACCAACCAGCCCAAATCAAAGATTTGCTGAGATGTGCGAGGAAAGACAAGTACAGCAGGAGTTGAACGAGACAGGAGAGGAAACAAAAGGACGCGCGTCGCAACAACCGTGTTATCCAAAACGACGACGACGGTTAAGCAACATACACCCGGTGACAAGGAGCCCTTGCCGCATGGGATAGCTTCCAGGCCTTAAGAGGCTGGAAGCTAGGGTCTCTCGCGGTGCCTAGCGGTTGTATTGTGACTGAAGGAAAATTGGAAAGTGCACGGGCAAGACGAGTGGTTCAAGCTGAGCCACAATTGTTGCCACGTGCAGACAGTAGAAGAGGTAAAAGATATGTGAGAGTTTACAAGAACCAGCGCAAAAAAGGATGGAGAAAAAAAGAAGGCGGACGACTGGTTTGCGCTGGTTCTGCGATCATAGCTTAACAGCCAGCCCAACTCAAAGCTTTGCTGAGATGTGAGAGGAAAGACAAAGAAACGACGTTCTTCGCAACAACAGCGTCACTGAAAACTACAACTGTATAGCAGCAGATACACCCGGTGAAAAGGAGGTCTTCCAATATGGGGTAGCTTTCTGGCTTAAGGGGTCTCTAGCGCTGCCCAGCTGTTGTATTGCGATTGAAGGAGGAATGGAAAGGAAGGTGCACGGAACTGCCCGCTGGCTCAAGCTATCCACAATCGCTGCCACGTGCATACAGTAGGAGGGTTGAGAAATATAGGGCATGAAAGATTGAAAGACAGGACGCGCGTCTTAACATCCGTGTCATCCAAAGTGACGACGACGGTTTAGCAAAAAATGCACCCGGTGAAAAGTAGCCCCTGCCACACGGGGTAGCTTCCTGGCATGAAGAGGCTGGGAGCTAGGGTCTCCGCAGTGCCTAGCTTTTGTATTGCAACTGAAGAATGAAGGGAAATGCACGGGAATGCCCACTGCCTCAAGCTGAGCCATAATCGCCACCACGTGCAGACAGTTGGAGAGTTGAAAGAGATAGGAGCGGAAAGGTTGAACGACAAGACACGCGTCGTAACAACTGCGTCATCCGAAACGGCGGCGACGGTTTAGCAACAGATACACCCGGTGACAAGGAGACGTTGCCACATCGGGTAGCTTCCTGGCCTTAAGGGGCTGGGAGCTAGGGTCTCGCGGTGCTTCAGATGTACTGCTCCTGTAGGAAGAATGGAAAGTAAAGTGCACTGGACTGCCCACTGGCTCAAGCTGAGCAACAATCGCTGCCACGTGCAGACAGTAGGAGAGTTGAGAGGAGAGGGAAGATTGAAAGACAAGACGCGCGTCGCAACAACCGCGTCTTCGAAAACGACGACGACGACGTTTTAGCAACAGATACACTCGGTGACATGGAGCCCTCGCCAGATTGGTGAGAGCTCCTAAATCTCATTCCTGTAGAGCCTGGAGCCGCCGCGCTTTCTGCGGTGTCTGTCGTTGTGACTAAGGAAGATTGAAAATGAGTGCTGGCATTACGGGGCTATGATCAAGGGGCTCTCACACATGTGGTTCGCGCGGAGTCTAGGTGGTGAGCACTGGCCTTTATTCATCAAGAGCAAATCATGTGGTTACTCACATGGCGCAACTTGCGAGAGCGAGCGGTCGGAACGGCGGTCAGTGCAACATGGGAACGAGCGGTAGCACTGCGTCAATTCAAGGGGTTTGATGTCTCAGGCACACGTGGTACGAGCCAAAGGTGAAATCTCTGCGTCATTTAACCTTCACTTTTGCCTTCGAGAAGTGGAGCTTCTTGCTCCAAAAAGTTAGTTGCGGTTCCACCCGGTAAAACCAAGTACGACGAGCAAGAGATCTGTTAAGGTAATCACACGAAGGTAAACACACGCCACATGATTTCATATAGGGAATGGCGCTCCACGCGATTTCCGGCAGTTGCGACAATGCTGTCCGCGCCGCATACGCAACGTCACGTGATTCGATAGTTGCGATGCGAGCGAGTGCCGTCGGGTCAACGGGCGCAGTTGCGGCGAGGTGTGAATAGTGTGGCATAACGTCCGAGACAAAATTTAAAGGCGAAAGCCTTGGCTCATGAGTGGCGTGGACAGAAGCTGTAGACACCAGTCGCCGCACGAACTGTCAATCATAAGTTTTGTGGTGAATAAAACAAAAAAGTAGAATTTGATTAAGCGTCAGTTCTTAAACAACGTATATGTAATGAAATAAACCAGAAATTGAAAATAAAAGAAATAAAAAAGTAAAAAAATGAAAAATAGAAATAAGTAATGAATAAATATGAAAACATGAAAACAATAAAAGGTTAGGGAAATAACATAGAATGAAAAATTCAGATAGATTGAGGACAGCGAAAGGCATTCGCAGTTGCGCTCTTAGGCAGACTTATTTTTCTTGCGGGAAGTCGCGGACGCATGAGCACACCAGAGGCTGCGTCCTCGTTCCGTATCTCACGGGAAAATAAGCATTGCTCCCTGTTGTTTTGGGAAGCATGCATGAGATAAATGGCGTGCTTTCTTTCGCATGTCAGGATGAAACAAGCTGTTTATGTTATTCAGCCATCTGAGACAGGATAACCATCCGCGCACTAATTTGGCACCTTCACCATGCCGCGTACCATGCTACCATTATCTGAGTACCCTGAGTAAGCGCGCAGTCAGCGGACATGCAAAATTCACCTTTACGGCCCCTGATGACGCCAGGTAACGGGCAGATGCATGCGCGCCTGGCGCCTCATCGGGATCAATCAGGTTGGGCGCACAGCCGATGTTCATGCTCCCGAACATTAACACAGTGTGCTAAAGGTGACCACTAGTTTGCGACTTCGACTCTCGCTCGAGCCGCTGTGGAAGCGCCGACCGAGGATGGCGGCGCTGACAGCGCGGAGAGGGCAAGGTGTCCAGGATTTGTCAGTCTAGTTGGCGTTTTCTGAAGTGGTTCTAGAAAGGACTCTTTATTGGTCTGACTTTCGGCCACAGATACCTGAACAACCAGGCGCCGAAGACAGCGCGAAATGTTTTCGGCGATCCTCGTAAGATAGGCTCCCCACTTTTCTCGGCCACGGTGAATTTAAATTTGTCAAAGAACCTCCGATTGAGTCACAAAGGTAACTACGCATTCTCGAACAATGTAGAAGTCTAACGTGGCTGCAGTCTTTCTAGATAAAACTAGCTGCCCTTCGCGTCAGAAAATGTTGCAGCCGCGAAAGAATCAGCAGCTCGGACTTCTGAGGAGAGGATGAGAGGTCGGCTACGGCCACGTGGCGCTAAAAGACATCCAGCACTTGTTGAATTGCGGATTCAACATCAGCATCGTTGTCTGGGTTTCCGCAGGCAACGACGCTGAGGTTGGATCCGCACTTCAGCAAGCGGTGTATGTCTTCTTTGAGCGCCACGTAGCCGGAGGCGACCTCTCGTCCTCACCTCAGAAGTCCGAGCTGCTGCTCATTGGAGGTCAACCCGGCCTCCACGGCTATCCTCCCATCTGCATTACCGCTAGTGGCCAACCCATACGCGAAGTATCCACAATTAGAGTATTGGGGCTTTTCATCCAGAGCAATCGGAAAAACACCTACACTCCGGCTAAACTCTCAGTCTCTCTCTCATGGACCATTCGTTTAATTCGTCGCATTGCTAATAAACATAGAGGCATGAGAGAGGCTGATCTCCAACATCTTGTTCAGGCGTTTATTAGTCGCCTCACATGTACCCTCCCTTACCTCTGCCTTAGCTCTCCTCAAGGGCAGGGCTAACTAAGTCTCTGCATAAAAAGTACTTAACAGATAAGACATCGATCTACGTCGACGCCACCGAATACTGTGATCGCGGTGTTTTTTTGCTGGCGGTTGTAAACTACTGTGGACGGCCGTTGGTTGCGTGCTTCATTCCCGTCAGATCGTCTCAAGAGGCCGAGGAATCGGGCATAGCCTTGGCGATGGTCTTCACCTCTGCAGAAACCATTTTTCAGCGACTGTAAATCTGCAATTCGTAATTTCTCCAAAGGCCGGGTCTACTCCGTCACTCTTATCTCTCCTCCGCTCCACCAAGTATCAACTCCGCCCGATCCAAGTGATCTATGTCCCTGCGCACTCATCCCATCCATAGAACGAGGCGGCCCAGCATCATGCCCGAGGATTCGTCGACCGGGATGGGGTGTCACCCATCCAGCGAACGGCGAGAGATTTTATGGTTACATTTCATAACCTCACCATGCACTACAGTTTAGGTAGACTTGTATATCCCTCCGCAGAGATTTCTCTAACAAATCTCCAAGATGTTGCGTGGAAACAACTCCAAACGATCACCTTCCTCAACCCCGCGATATATGCCCGCATATACCCTGGAGTTTACTCTCCCTCTTGTCAACTATGTGGCCAATATTCCACTCTATCCCACATACTCTGGGCTTTCCCTCAGGTCTCCCTTCCGCGAGGTTTGCAGCTCTCGAATCCTGACCAGTGGGAGGCCGCATTGCTCTGTTACGAATCCCACACAAAGATCCGTGTTGTGACAAGAGCCCTAGAGGTCGCCGATTGCCACGGTCTCATGGCCACTTGATAGGGCTATAAGCCCGCACCAACTGCTACATTGGTTGATTAAAATAAAGTCTATCCAACTCCTCCTCCTGTTTAGAACAGAAAATTGATTTTTTGGGGAAAGGAAATGACGCAGTATTTGTCTCACATATCGGCGGACACCTGAACCGCGCCGTAAGGGAAATGATAAAGGAGAGAATGAAAGAAGAAAGAAAGAAATAGGTGGCGTTGTGGAGGGCTCCGGAATATTTTCGAACACCTGGGGATCTTTAAAGTCCATTGACATCGCAAAGCACACGGGCGTCTTAGCGTTTCTCCTCCATCGAAACGCAGCCGCCGCGGTCAGATCGATCCCGCGAACTCCGGATCAGTAGCCGAGCGCTTTGTACAAGAACGAACAAACATTTATAACCTTCGCGGGACTGCGTCCTATCAAATAAGTGTCGATCACACACTTATCAACAAAAAGAGAGGTGGACAGAAAAAACTCGGCAGCGAGAACCTAAGACTGCTTACGTGTATGATTTAGAAAGCTCTATAGTCCCGCGGGTGAAATGTTTTACCCCTGCCTTCTGTTCATGCCCCTACCGCATTGCTTCCGCTTTACGTTGACGCAACTCAGGATCGTTTCCAGGACGTTGCCGTATTGCCTCCGCTTCACGTTTCCGCAACTCGACGTTGGCCGCACGATTCTGTCGCTTTATGTTCGCTTCATGCTTGCGTAGTTCAACGCCTCAAGAAGTCGAGGCTAGGTTTGTGCACTCCTACCGTGGCTGTGGTCGTCCGTGTCGCAGCCCGCCTCCGCGGCAGTCACGCAGCATTTCTCGGCAACCCTGCCTTGGAGCCGGCAGAGTACCCTCGTGGGCGCACAAGTCTTCCTGTTGACGTAGACGCGGTAGCCTTGCAGGTCGCATACGTTGATGTCGTCGCCGTTCCATCGCACTGCATCGCAGCCACACCATCGACAAGGGAGCTGAAGTGAGAGTGATGCGCGCGCGGCCGGAAAACACTCCTTTGAGACACTTACCACGCATATCATGTGAGCGCTGGCGCGACTAATGCTTGCAGCAAGTGGTCTGATGCTGGCACCTGCTGGGCCGCGGTCCCGACAGATCAAGACACCCTCCCTGAAGCCTGCCAGACATCAACAATTTTCATAAAGTAACGAGACGTCGTTCCACGCTTCCCCACCCCGAACTCTACCGAGCGCAAGCCACTCTGCTCCGCAGATTGCAGACGCACTCAAATCCTAGCCACTCCAGGCTATCACTAATCACGAACGGGGAATACGACCCCACATGCCGAAATTGCAAACACGGGGAACTTGCCACTCAGCTAGGCGCACATCCTCTGCCAATGAAAAAATAATCGGGTAATGTGGGCCCTTCTGCCAGCTTCTCTGCGGATATCTGGGATCAACACCTCACCCAGCCAGACGAGAGCGCTCAAGAAGCACTCATTCCTTGGGCCAAGACCGTTGCCCCTCCCCCCGTGGGGGCCACATAGGACCCGCCTACACAATTCCCGGTACCTGTGACAATTAAAGTTGACTCTTTCCACTTCTTGCCATCTCCATTGCTCTCCGATTTTTTCTGCCGTGATGACAACTAAGAGCTTTGCAGTAATTGGACATATAAAGCTTTCGCCTTGAAATAAAGTGCATGAATACACACACGGGGCAATACTAGTGCTCATGAAACGGGATTCTACTCACGACATGCACCACTTCTATTCGAGGTCAACCTCGCTCGTTTCTTATCACTCCATCATGAACAACTTCACATTCCTCTTGACATAGTTGGTGAAATTATCTTGTACGAACCGAAATAGCGGCGAAAACTTTTTCACGGAGTCCACCGTGGCGAATGGGTATCTAAACAAAGACTCGGTGCAACTGGCTTGTATTCTGCGTGGCGTCGCCGTCGATTGTGGTGGCAATCGTCGGTGCGCTACTCGTCTTGAATGCGTAGCAGGGAATGACGTCGAGATTGTTCTGATCATTGCGCACTCTAAACAGGAGGGTGTAAAAATGGAATAAAATGTCATCTAGTAAGTACAAGCGAGTGAACTAGAGAACAGCTTACTACCTTTCTATAATTATGTAGTAGTAATCGTTGTTTAGACTGCAGGTATGCGACGATGTCAAGTTTGTCCTCATCGGTCACGTCCTGCAATACTGCATTGAGCGTTTTCATGGCCTCCCTGCCATGTACGAGGTGAAACGGTTTCAAGAGCTTGTCCTCATAGCCAGATTGAACAATAGGGGAGAGAGGACCGTGCCCTGTGGCGCACCCCTGGATCCTAAATGAAAAGGACCATGTTCGTTATGCTCGATTCGAATGTAACGTTGTCTGTCGGTCAAAAATTGCCGAATGTATTGGAAAATGCAACTTTATTTTGGGGGGAAAGGAAATGGCACAGTATCTGTCTCACAATTCCGTGGAGACCTGACCAGCGCCGTAAGCAAAGGGATAAAGAAGGGAGTTAAAGAAGAAGGGAAGAAAGAGGTGCATTAGTGGAGGGCTCCGGACTAATGTCGGCCACCTGGGGATCTTTAACATGCACTGACATCGCTCTATACCTCTCACTTGCCGTAGGCATCGCAATGGCACCGTGAAGGTGGTAAAATGGAAAAGAACTGCATGTACTTTCAGGGCGCCCACCTACGGAGCTGAGCGGATACCGGCCAGTGGCATTAACATCGGCGGCAGGTAAGCTCATTAAGCTTATGGCGTTGCAGCGTCTGAACGAGCGGGCTGCGGAGGCTGATTTGTTTGACGAGCGGCAGACGGGTTTCCATGGGATGCGGTGCACGGCTGATTCTATATCGGACGTTGTTACAGCGCTGGAGCATGCCATGGCGGCAGGCCAGGTTCCGCTGCTGCTACTACTGGACGTCTCGGGCGCTTTTGACAACGTACACCGCGCACCAATTCTCGCGGTGCCTGAGGGGGCTGGTGTGAGCGGGCGCCTTTTGCGATACGTTCATGGCTTCCTGAGCGGGCGCACCAGGCGCGTACGAGTAGGGGGTAAGCTCTCCAAGCCTCGCCCGGCGGACATTGGCGTGCGGCGGGGCTCTATCCTATCACCAATTCTGTTTAATGTGGTCATGACGGTGGTGCCGGCCTCCCTCCCCACGAGCAGCCAGCACCATGTGTACATGTTCATATATGCAGACGACATAGCTCTGTGGTGCCGGGGACCACCGGGCGAGGCGTTCCGCGTGCGGGGGTGCTTTCAGGGAGCCCTGACCGCAACCGATGCCAGCTTGCGCGGCCTTTGTCGCTGAGCGCGGACAAATCGGTGGCCATGGCCCGCGTTTCGCGCTCGCGCGCGCACTTTGCGCCACTGTTACTGGACGGGACTCCGATTCCTTGGCGTAAATCGGTGCGGTACTTTGGCCTGGACATCGACTGGCGCCTTTCCTTCCACCCCGCGGTGACCAAGGCCTGTCTGCAGATGAAGAGGATCACCGCCGCCGTGCACATGCTCTCCGCTCGAGGTCAGGGCATCTCCCAGCAAGCCGCGCTGCGGCTATACAATGCCGCAGCTTTGGGGGCGGTGCTCTATGCGCTTCCGCTCGTCACGGTGCGCAAGCCGTGCTGGAAGAAACTCGAGCTTCAGCACCGCAAGTCCCTGCGCGTGTGCCTAGGCCTGCCCAAAAACTCGCAGTGCGCCGCAACGTTGGCCGAGGCAGGAGCGTGGCCACTTGAGCTCCAAGCAGCGCGCAGGGCATTGAATCACATCGACCGGCTTCACCGCGCACCGGACGGCGGCTCGCTGCTGCAGCGTATGCGCTCGCACCCGCGCTCACGAATGGGCGCGGCGCTGCTCGAGTATGAGGAATTGACCCAAGGCCCACCCCCCTATGGCTCCTGCGCTCCCTGGCCTGCTGCCTCGGAGGTACAGCGAGAGATCGTCGGCATTGCAGGAAAGCGGAGCACACCCGTCTGTGCTGTGCAGCAGCTGGCCAGAGCCGTCATACACGAGGAGCTCCAGGACCATCTACTCGTGTATACCGACGGCTCAGTGGCCCGCGACAGCTGCTCCCTAGTTGCGGCAGCCACCATCCCCGCCCTACGACTGCACAGCCAGCAACCCGCAGCCTTCCTGGGCTCCTTCACCACGGCGGAGTTGATGGGGATCCGGCTCGGACTGTACCTGCTGCTCACCCTCGGCCCTCCGCCGCCCAGGAGTGCTCTGATGTGCGACTCCCGCGCCGCCCTCAGCCGCCTGCAATCTAACGGCCGCCGTACCCCACTAGTGCGGGAAATTCGCTCGCGCATCGAGCGCCTCGCGCAGAGAGGTTGTGCCGAGTGTGCACAGTGGGTGCCCGGTCACTGCGGCATCGCAGGCAACGAAGAAGCTGACGACCTCGCGACCGCTGCACACCAACTACCTGCCAGCGATCTGCCCCTTGTGCTGGAGGACGTGCGTGCGGCCATCCACGACCATCTCCGAAAGCAGTACCCCGACCCACGCATCGCGGGAGGTGAGCGCATCGACAGTGTCACCGGCTGTCGCGCACTTACACGGTCACAACGTGCAATGATCCTCCGCGCGCGCATTGGCTACGTGTGGCCCGGGGAACGACGGGTGCGTCACGGAATCGCGACAAGTGATGTGTGTGACGGATGCGGTGCAGTGGAAACACTAGAACACCTGCTCCTTCACTGTGCCACGTTCGCCGATGCTCGTCGCGATATGCTCGCGGCCTATAGGGCGCAGGGCATACTAAAAGACTCCATCAAGACGCTATTGTGGCCGCAGGGCAGTGCACGCAGTCGTGAGCGAACTTTGCTGAGCCACTGTGCATTCCTCGAACACACGGGCTTGACGTCCCGTCTGTTCTCTGTCAGGTAGTTACACGCAGTGACCGAACGCTCCGCGAGTTCTACCTTGAACGATTAATAAATGGACGCCCCACTCCAGTTGTAACCAACACAGTGCTGTGCGCGTGTGTGATTTAATTCCTCTAAAATTAACTAATCACGCGCACAACCTGGACACATTTCTGATTGTGTAAATAGTTTGTAGATATTAATTCTCCCCCTATCCTCTCTTTTTATCCCCTCAACTCTTTCATTTCATTTCTCCATTCTGCCTGCTATCCTTCATTTCCGCTGCCCCAGCTCAGTTGCTTCAGTATCGATGGCAGATGCCGGGGCTAGCAAAAATCTTTTCCTTCCTTTTTACTGTTCATCATCATCATCATCATCAGCCTTACTACACCCACTGCAGGGCAAATGCCTCTCCCATGTCTCTCCAATTAACCCTATCCTTTGCCAGCTGCATCCACCCTTTGCCTGCAAACTTCTTAATCTCATCCGCCCACCTAACCTTCTGCCGCCCCCTGCTACGCTTACTTTCTCTTGGAATCCACTCCGTTACCGTTAAGGACCAGCGGTTATCTTGCCTTCGCATTACATGCCCTGCCCAAGCACATTTCGTTCTCTTGATTTCGACTAGGATGTCATTAACCGTGTTTGTACCCTCACCCACTCTGCCCGCTTCCGATCTCTTAACGTTACACCTACCATTTTTCTTTCCATGGCTCGCTGCGTTGTCCTTAACTTAAGCTAAACTCTTTTCGTTAGCCTCCACGTTTCGGCCCCGTAGGTGAGTACCGGTAAGATTATGCTGTTGTACACTTTCCTCTTGTGGGAAATTGGTAAACTGCCACTCATGATCTGCGAGAATTTGTCATATGCGCTCCACCCCATTCTTATCCTTCTAGTTATCTCCCTCTCATGATTCGGATCAGCTGTCACTACCTGCCCTAAGTAGACGTATTCCGTCACAATTTCTAGGCTCTCGCTGCCAATTGTGAACAGTTGTTCCCTTGCTAGGCTGTTGAACATTACCTTGGTTTTCTGCATGTTAATTTTTAGACCCATTGACCTGCTATTATTATTTTTACTATTATTTTTAATAAAACCACTACCACCCCCACCATTTGTTTGCTTGTTTTCTCCTACGATTCATTGCTACCACTTATGACCATCGGTTATCAGCCTTCACATCACATTTGCTTGCAATTACGTTTGTCCTTGATTTCAAATACGCTGTCATTTAGCCGAATTAGTTCTCTGGCCATTTATCCTCTCTTCGTGTATCTCAAGGGTGCATCTATCATGTTATTTCTATAGTCCGCTGTGCTGTCCGCAACCCGATTCCATGGCGTTCCGTAAGTATAGGAAATGTTTCCCCTTCATATGTAAGCACGGGAAAGAAACAAAATGTTAATGCTTTCGTCTTCAAGGGTATTGTAAATGTTCTATTCATGAGCGGAGTTTGCCTGTTAAGTGGCGTTTATTGTCCTGTTATTTCGATCCCGGGGACATAATCAGCGACTGTCTGCCTTTAGTAGATGCATTCGAGTTTTGTTCCCAAAAGTAATTATATCAACCCTTCCGGGTCTATTGAATGAACTTCATACTTCTTTGAAATATTTTCAAGGACTACCTTCAACGTTGCCGCCACGGTGGCTCTGTGGTTATAGCGCTCGGCTCCTGAACCAAAAGACGCGGATTTGATCCCGTCCGTGGTGGTCGCATTTTGATGGGGGCGAAATTCTACAGGCCCGTATGCTGTGCGATGCGATGTCAGTGCACGTTAAAGAACCCCAAGTGGTGAAAATTTCCGGACCCTTTCACTACGACGTCCCTCATAGCCTGAGTTGCTTTGGGACGTTAAACCTTCATTAAACATGAACCATAAACATCAACATGTATACTGCAGGCAATACTGCGTTTGAGATTTTTTGTTCACTTTGATGAAAAATAAATTCCCTAAAGTAATTGCAGGCTTACGCTAATGTCCCTTTGGGTTAATTCATGGTTGTGTCAAACCAATCGGTAAAATATTCCAAAAATATTTCGTCACTTAGCAGTTCACATATGCAAATAGACACTTGTTCGCTGGATAGGGATTTCTTGAGAAGAGCGTGGAAGTGTTGCCGATGCCATTTTGTTGCTGATGGCAATCCAACTTCTGAAGTTTTCTGAATGGCAAAAGCTTCGCCGTTAGGAAGGCCAGCCGCCTTCTTTGGTCAAGTGTAAGATTTCTCAAACTTTCCAACGATTACCATGGTGAGTACCTTGCATGATCATGGTGTGTTTGCTTATGGAAGTGGGAAGGCACAACGACCCACGTGGTCCGTCTGTCTCTCAGACTGCGCATCGGCCACGAAAACCTTAGGAAGGGTCTTCACACGTCATTTTTTTCTTTGCAGCGAACCTGCATTTCCACCTCACTACACCCATTCCACGAATCTCGATTTTCCAGTCGCGAGGATGCGGGGTTTTTCTCCGAACCGGACCATTAGCCATTTTGTTTTAATAGGTGTTGTGAAAAACTTTATTTAGCGAAGGCAAAAAAACGAAAAGAATATTATGATCCTGTAGCTCTGTGGGTGGCCTTCCGGCTGCCGGTCGTGGCCTCCATGTCATGCCTGGCGGCGACTTCCGCTGCCAAGGTCGTAAGCCGTTGTTGAATATACGGCTCCGAGCTTGCCAGAGCAGCCTCCCACAGCTGCGGACTGTTTAAGGGCCAGTAGGCGGGTGCCGAAAGTGCCAGATATCAATAAAGAAAGTGAGCACAGTCTGCTCGAGAGTGGCGACTAAGCGTGCATTCCGGAAATGAGGCACCAGGGTGAATAAGAGCAAGGAGGGCAGGAGAGAGGAAAGTGTGGGTGCCTGTAAATGGCGCCACGTGCTCTGTTGGAGCCTAGAGAGGGACTTGTAAAGGAGAGTGGGGGATAGGCAGGAGTTGCGGTGATGAAGGGTGATGTCATGGAATGTGAGGAATAGGTAATGCGATGTTAGTCAGCGCCTTAAAGTCTGCTCAAATCAAGCTCATATTTCGGTCATATTTCATGGGGTTTGGCAGCTAGGCGTAAACATATTTCATTTGTTTTCTTATTGCTGCTTACTACAAGTAACAAGTACCTCTGTTTACAATCCACTCTTGTGAGATAACTTACGCTGACTCTATAAAACCCAATTAGACGCCTGTACCTCTCACTTGCCGTAGACATCTCAATGGCACCCTGACGGGGGTTAAATGGAAAAAGAACTGCATGTAAGTACACGCCATCTACGTGGACACCAAGCACAGACCATCGGACACGATCTTGCCCTACTTTGTCTTCGCCTACAAACCACATTTAAGGAGGCAACCCTGTGAAACCCTATCTCCTCGTACTCAGCAGGCAGGCCATGATGACAACGCTCGACGCAGTGTTGCAGGACGTCACCGACGCGGACAACCTCGATGTCGTCGCCTAGCTGTGGCCATATTGCGAGATTATGTCAAAATAAAAGGCGTCATAATCTGCCGCAGCGGCCACACCTGATTGGTCGAAACGCCGGAAGCGGATGTCGTCTCGGTTGCGACTGTGAGCGGCGGTAGGATGTCACTGCATTGCGGTTCCCGCATCGAAACGCCCAGCGTCGCTATTGATCTTTACCGAAAAATGAAACTAGACCAATGCCAGAGAAGAAACATTCACCAACAAGTTTAGGTTTCCATCGGATTCCACTATAAAGGGGTAATATCAAAGGTGCTTTATTTGCCCATTGGACTTCAAGAAATAGAAACAATTGTTCTGCCACTTTTTTCCGTACTGTAAAGGCCGGAGGTGTACTTAAAGAAGAAAATATTGTACGCAATACGCATGGCTTTTCACTTGCAGATGGCGCCCGCTGCAGTCGTCGATCGCCTATGGTAAATTAAAGGCAGCTATGTTGTTCGTACAACACGGCGTTTTACATTTATCGCGAGGGAAAAGCGAACGGAGAGGAAAATTTGTGTGCACTCACTCGCTGCACAATACGCGCTCCGTGCCGTGCTGAACCAAGACGCCGTGAAGAATTGCCGTCTGCAACATCGCTGAACGCAAGTTGGCGCTGTTATCGGACGGATGTGCAGACGGTAATTTGTTTTTGTCATTCCTTTCATGCAGGCACTGTAAGAACCGCGAGATGCCGCTGATAGGTTTTTAATTTATTTGCTGCCAATAAATAAAACGCATCAGCTAAAAATTGTCTGGGTGTGCTTTAATTGATAGGAGCGTTGGGAAACTTCGCAGCCGAAGTTCTCATAAGTTCTCCACTCTACGAAGTGCTGGCATGCCCGCTCTGACGCCTGGAAACTGAGGTGAAGCTAACTAGCGCGCTCAGTGCCGAGCCACACCACCGCGACTATCGAGAGCCGTAAAGGACGCCGAAAAACCACATCTGGCTTGTCAAACGCGTCGCTGGAGCTGCCCGCTCTGGCCACTGACCATCCGTGCACATGAGTGGTTTCACGCTGGCAGACCTTACACACGGTTATGATGCAGGACGCAACAACAGCTAACAGAGAGCTCTAGTATAAGAAATGCACATTTGCGCGCAGTAAACGCAAGCATTTTTCGGGTCATCACGCTTTGTTGCATCATTCAACATAGGCAGACGAGATAACTCTGGTGATAGTAGCGCCATCCGGATTGAATGAAAAGAACAATTTCTACATCAAACCGGTGCTCGTTAGACCTAGCAGCTACCCAATCGCCCAGAGAAATAAAACACAGGCCAAAATTATCGTCAATACAATTTGCTATAGGTAAGATAAGACGAAGCAAGAGTCCAATATCCAGTTTATAGCCAGTTCACGTGCCAAAAAACGCAGTAACTCATACGAGTTCGCTTTGAAGCGAGAGGCTCCGCTTCAAAGCGCACCGGCATGTTGGCTGTCCTTGTGCATCTGGTGCTAACGGAGCGTACGCTATGTGCCTGTCGTCATCATCCGATTTCGTCGAACCTTTTCGCTGCAGCCGAATCACGACATCCGCTTCCGGCGTTTCGACCAATCAGGTGTAGCCGCTGAGGTAGAATATGCGCTTTTTATTATGGCACGAACTCGGGATACGGGATCTTCACTCCTCTCTAAACACGAATACGGCCATAAGGAAGTAAAAAGGGAGTGAGCTGCCCTCTAGGGCATTCTCATTTAAAAAGAAAGTGTGGAGGGCGCCTTACTATTTTTATGCATCTTTCTGTTTAGAGTGAGCAGTGCGCAGAAAAACATCGATGTCATGCTCGGCTGCGCATTAAAGACGAGTAGCGTACCGACGATTGAAAACACCATCGACGTCGACGACACGCAGAATAAAAGCCAGTTACACCGAGTCTGTGTTTGGACACCCATTCGCCACTTTGGTCTGAGTGAAAAAGTTTTCGCCGCTACTTTGGGTTGTACAAGATAATTTCTGTGACTATGTCAACAGGACTCTGAAGTTGTTCGTGATGGAGTGGCAAGATAGCAGCGACGTAGACACAGAAGAGAAGTGATGCATGTCGTGGTTAGAAAGCCCTTTTATGAGCGCTAATATAGCCATGTGTTTCTACTCATGCATTTTATTTTGAGGTGAAAGGTTTATATGCCTCATTACTTGAAAGCCCGTAGTGTGCATCGTGGCACGAACAGTCGGAGAGCCATGGAGATGAAAAGAAGAGAGAGAGGAGAGAGAACTTTAGCTTCTACAGGTGTCGGAAATTAGGGCAGGTGAGTCCTGTGTGGCCCTCAGGTGGAGGCGACGTCCTGGGCCCCCAAAATCGGTGCAATTTCAGTGGCCTTGTCTGGCTGAATGAGGAGTTTGTCCAAGCTTTCCGCAGAGGATGCTGGCTGGAGGCCCTGTGGAGGCAGGATATTTTCCCATCCCCAAAAGATCTGCGCCTGAGTGGCGGGTTATCCGTGGTTGCAAATTGGGCATGTGACCTGTATTCCCCATCGGTGATTAGTGATAGCCTTGAGTGTCTATGAAATGAGTGCGCCTGCAAGCTGCGGTTCAGCATGGTCTGCGCTCGGTCGAAGCGTGAAACGGTGTCTCGTCTCTTTATGAAAACTGGTGATGCCGGCAAAAGTTGGGGGGCTTGAGCGAGGGCGCTTGGATCCATGGGGCTAGCTGTCCGGATTGCTCAACCATGGGCAAGTCGCTCGGCCCCTTTGTTTCAAGAGTTGTCCGCCTGGGTGAGTTCATAGATAGGGTTAATTTTGCGGTCGGGAGTGTAGCTGCGCAGGATGCGTGCGGCAGGAATGCAGATGCTGCCTGCCGAGTTATTTAGGATTGCTCGTATTGAGTCACTGAGGGCTGAGCGCGTACGGCGGTCAGCGATGGCCAGCGCTATTGCTATCTCTACTGCTGCGGGGGAGGGGGGAGGGGGGGGAGGCACGCACTGTGGCGGTGGAGATAAGGGCAGATTGTAGCTTGCTTGCACGGACAACGTAGGTTGTTACATCTTGCCTTGCCGCGTCCATGTGTGTTGCGTGTTCATTGGCACGATAGAAATCACAGAGTGATCGGGCTTTGTGTTGACTTCACGCGTCATATCGGCCAGTTAGCATGTTCTTGTGTAGCGGTTTGACAACCAGGCGGCTATGTTGTACACCTAGCCAGAAGTGGAGAGGGAAGCGACTCGAGCAGCTTTGGAGCGTGGAAACATTCCCGGAGAGGGCGTCGCAGTCAAAAGGGCTCTTGAGCACTACAGGGAAATAGCACTGCAGATGGCGTCGGGAGAGAAATAGCGAACAGCATTGGAAAAGTAACGGATTGAGGCGGAGCGTCCGAGACAGCAGGCTCCAGTATCAGACTACTCCCCACATGACTTAGTCGCACCAGCAGCGCTCTCGCGTTATAAGTCCTAAGTGTCTTTCCGAATGGTTTCGCGGCAGCGCGTGCGTCATTGTCTTTTCAGACTCCCGTGTTGATGGGGTGTGTGTGATGCAGTGTGATGGAACGGCGACGGCGTCAACTTCTGTGGCCTCCGCGGCGACCGCGTCTACGTGAACAGGAAGACTAGGGCGCCCACGAAGGTACTCTATCGGCTGCAAGGCACGGCGGCCGATAAATGCTATACGACGGCTACAGAGGCGGGCTGCAACGTCGACGATCACTGCTACGGTAAGAGCGCGGAAAGCTAGTCTGTAACGGTTGAAGCGACATGGAGACGTTGTCCTGCGCAAACGAGAAGCGGACATGAAGCGACAGAAGCGTGCGGCCAACTTCGATTTGCGGAAGCGTGATGCGCAAGCAAAGCTGCAGAGGAACGAATAGGAGGCTCAGGCTTCGGCGCACTCGCGAGCAATGCATCCTTTCTGAAACATTTCGCCCGCGGGACTGTAGTGTTTTGTAATCCATACACGTAACCGTCTTAAAGGGACAGTGAGGAGAAATCGAAGTTGGTTCGTATCTATAGAATACCAGCTCTTGATCACAAAAACGCCGCTCTTACTGAAAACAAAGCTCTTGTAAGGAAGAAAATAGCACGAACCAAAATACAGGTATCGCCGCCACTGGCCAATCTCGCAAGTACAAGCGTGATGACGTGATAGCACAAGAGACGCCGCCTTGGAGGAATTTTCCTTCCTGACATAGTCACAAATCTCTGAGGCTGACAAGGAAAGGTTGAGTGGTTCAGTATTGAAGCAAGTTTTGTTTTAAAACCGATAGTGCACTTTCATCACACAAGGAAGGCAGACAATATACAACCAATACGTTGGAAGGAAAGAAAATCGATGCTTGGCGGCGCCACAGGCGGGCAGGAGAGTTTCGATTTTTTATGGCACTTCGCGTCTATGAGCTTTGCGTGTCCCGTGGTTTTGTTTTTGACGTGCCTTGATTTACAAGCGCCGAACAGCCGAGGAACTCCAAGTGCCGCTTCAAGTGCTAGTTAACCTTTGAAGGCTTGTCAGGTGATCGCCTCGGTCGATGAAGAACTATAATGGCACGATGGTCGGTGACCGTACAAGGCAGTTCGCAGTATAAAGAGCACTTGTGTCTTCGCACGCTCGCCCGGGGAAACATTCAAGGCTGTGCCAGTCAACTTCAGACAACTTCAGACAACTTAACGGAAATCGTTTATTAGGGACGGGAGACAAGGTACAAGGCAGTTACGAAAAAAAAAATTGCTGATGGCCTAGCTCTGATAGGCCAGGATATACGCAGCGAAAGCATGGAGATTTCTGCATCGGAAGAGTGCTTTCACTAGATGCGCCTTCATTGTTGGTTATAACTCGAGCCATCGTGGCGCAGTGGTAGCGTCACCGCCTCAAACGCCAAAGGCCCTGGTTCGATTTCGAGCCTCGACTCAAAATTTTTTTTTTATTCAGTGAGTGGGCGGGGGGTTTCAGCGGCTCCCGTAGATGACGCCACCGAATACGTTGGTCAGCGGTCAAGCGCAGGCTCTGTTAAGGCATGTTTATGCTCCGGCGTAACGCGCGCGCTGCACGGCGACGTCACGTTGGCCAAAGCGAGACCCTCTATACCCCAACAGGGCTTGACCGCCGACGCGTTCGGCGGCTTCGGCGCACTCTACCCTCACTGGCGGAAACTTGGAGCACGTCTCTATTTCGCGCCGAGTGCGCCAGCTGCCGCCGGCTCGGCCAGACTGATTCGGCTCCACGGCGAGGTATGCGTTGTGACGTAATTCAATGGCTTCGCCAGTTGGGCGAAGCTGTTCTTTTCGAGCTATCGGCTAATTTAATCCTTTCACAGTACATATCTGAAGGTACATGTAAGTGGGCGAAAGAGCCCGATCCAGTGGACCGTTGGATCTAGCGGAAGGCGTTCAAGCGTCGTCCGGCGGCTTTAGTCACAAGCCGCCAACTTTAAATGCACCGCCCTTGAGCAACCATCCGTTTTTTGTGGCAAAAAAATAAATAAATTACTTGGCCCTTGCAACCGTGGGAGGCCTCGACGCCGCCTGCTGCACCATGCAACCGCGCCGTTCAAGGAATCACAATCCATTGGCCCCATAGTCCTGACAAGCCCTCGATGGGCGCAACGCGCCGACTTGTCCTGGCCCCTCGCGACTCCTCGCACTGGGGTTATGATATTTAGTGTGCAACAGCTGCTCACTGAGGAAGGGGTGAAACGACCCGCCGGCGCCTAACCTAGCCGTGCTCCCCCACAAGCATCGCACGCTCTGTGGAGCTGAGGTCACTGAAATGCAGGCCGGAGTTTTTGCGAGAACTACGTCGTCGGGTTCGGGAACGGGATACACCGTAACGCTGGCATGACGCCGGTGCAAACGTAAACGAGAGACGGTAGCGACCCCCGATAGATGCCTTCAACGTGCGCCAGCGGTAGCTTTCATTTCGGCAGCAGCTAGACCGCACGGCTTGTCACCAGAAATCACGGAGTCTGCGTTTACGTCACGTTTCACGCCACTCCATCCTATGACGTTATTAGAGTTCTCGAGTTTGAATCGGAGCGGAGGGAAAAACTTTTTTCAACTTCGAATCCAAATTTCTTTTAAATAAATGCATCTTTCGCTCCCGGACAAGCGGCAACAAAGTCATGAAATGCCGAACTATCAGATTTTGCTCAGAAAAAAAATTTGATAGAGTTCTCCTCAGTGTCCCTTTAGGTATCTCTGGCGGATTTTTTCTACACCTCTTCGTTGTTAGGCATCTGGTTGATTCTTCTTATATAGAGGGCAATCCCTCAAATGTTCTCAGTGTTTGTTCGTGCTCAAAGCCGCCGGTACGAGGCTTTAACATTTCCTGACGCGACAGGTGTATAGTTTTATCAAGAATGACCGCAGCCACGTTCAAATACTTCTACATTGCTCTAGAGTGCGTAGTTAGCTTTGAGGCTCAATCGGAGTTCCTTTGCCAACTTTAATCTCAGCGCGGCCCAGACAAACGGAAATGCTGTTTTTCGTGGACCGCCCAATACATTTCTTGCTCTCTTCGCCGCCTGGTTGTTCAGTATCTCTGGGCGAAAGCGAGCCCAATAAAGAGTCCTTTTAACGACCACTTCAGCAAACGACATCCAGACTGACGAATCATGGACACTTTGTCCTCTCCGCGCTAACGGGTTGATAAGGGCGGTCGGCGTCTCTGCAGCAGGTCGGGCGAAAGTCGAAATCGTAAACTATTGGACACCTTTAGCACACCGTACTTAATGTTAGGGAGTCCGAACATCGGCAGTGCGGCCAGGCTTATTGGTCCCGATGCGGCGGCAGGGCTCGATGCGCGCTCGCCTCCGCTTCCAGGGTGAGGACACTGCCCGCGAAGGCAACCTGTTGGGTCGCACTCTCCCGTTTGGCTGCATAGAGCGCAATGCGGCGGCGGGCCGTTCGGAAGAGAAAACTGCCACTACCGCGTGAAAATCCGCGAACCTGGTGTTCTAACAAGAAAGGGTGGTGCCAGAGATGTTTCAAACAGTGAATCGGAGTTAGTTAAGCTAAAATATGTCATGTTTCGCAGCTCATGTGCTGAGAAATTCGGCGCCTTGCGAACATTCGTTACATTCTCACAGCGGTTGTAACATTTTCAGCGCTATCAGTACACCCGGATACTGTACATCTCGATTGCTTTTCCAACGGTCAGAATTGCTTATTTAGAGCAGGAGTTTCATAATCGCCAAACACTGCCACTCGGGCAGTTCTAATGAGAATATCAAGCTTTCCTGTCAACGACGGCTTCGAGGATGTTTAGGCCTTAACTTGCTCCTCTGTTGCTACTGCGACAAATCAGTGGCAGTATATATGAGATAAATATATGAAAGCCTAACAACTGTAAGAAGATTTTGACATACACCGCTCACCTCGTGTTTGGGGTGTTGTTGAAAGAGACCAGTGAACTGTGTAGGAGTCTCACTGTTTATTGGTAGCACAACATTGACTCACATTATTTTATAATTTGTCTTGTTTCAAGAAATGTGTGAAATGGTCACCTTTGTTGAATCTGCTACTGCGTGGTTTCCTTTCGTAGTCTATAATTATCTTGTGCGTGTGTATGATTCACTTTGCACAAAAGCGCGATAGCCATAACCACTGCTTATTCGCCGTGAAATTTTGACTTCAGGTTTGGGAAGGTTCAAGGCAATGCCAGCTCGTAATGACCAGCCTGTCCACTTCAAGAAAACCAAATTGAAAGATATATACCTATAGCCACGGGATAAGTAAAATACGTCACGCGTGCTTCTGGGAAGGCATGTCCTGGAGCTTACTTTTTTCTCTTTCTTGATGACAGCAGCGGGGATGAGAGCTTTCCTGCCGCGGGTCTTTCTGCTCAACATGAGTCAAATCATCTCCTCCTGTCCCTTCACCTCTTTCATTTCATTTCTCCATTCTGTTTGCTATCCTTTATTTCCGCTGCCCCAGCTCAGGTGCTACCGTATTAATTGCTGATGCCGGGGCTAGCACAAATCTTTTCCTTCCTTTTTATTATTTTAATAAAGCCACTTACTACAACTAGCCCGGACCAGTACCTAATGAGAGGTCTACTGCCTTGACCAGCGACTATGGAGTAAGGCGGCAAGCCAGCGTCTTTTGGCAACTGGAGCAGACAATTTCGCTGAAGCGAGAAAGGCGGCCTGTGTTGCTCCGACTCCTCTTAGTTGAGTTTGGCGTCAATAGTGGCATTGAAATGAAGCCGTAATCTATAGTTGAATTTTTCAGGTTTTTTTTGTGAATCGGTCGCTTTTAATGTTTTTCCTTCATGCTTTGAACAGAAGTAAAAACTAACGTGTTTGTATACTTAGCAACTGAAATTTGTTGCTGCTATGTTGCCTTATTGAATTACAAATTTCACTGAACCGTTTGTTTTTAATTCTTTCCAAGAAAAACGAATAAAAACGACAGATGTCTTGCTGAATAATCAGCAAGGTGTCGCATCTTACTATGAATCAACGTCTATTCAACACTATTCACAGGGAAACTCCAACCATGTGCATAATTTTTTTCGCGGAACGCGAGAATATGAACGTATTGTTTCAAATGAAATATGAACGTATTGTTTCGGACTTGTCCTCAGTTGTCCGCCCAAGAAGAGTGTGGCGACGGATCGTTTGGAAAAGGAATTTCCTATTACTGCTTGGAATCCTTTACATATGGCGGAGTAATAAGACAAAGTCATCCCAGTTAATGTTGCACAAGCGGGAGTAAACCACGCAAAAAATATTTATGTTCGGCAGATCATCCACCGCCCTGCTGGAATACCTGAGAAACTTGGGACCTAGTAAACAGTTTTTACGTTAGAACAGCAAATGTAGCATAATCCAACAGCATTCGGCGACCCTGATATTGTACATTATGACTACGATGGAGGCGCTAATAACCAGAAGCTTTTCTTTAGTGTGCTTTTTTTTAGGCGTGCATTCGCAGCGCCTGCATCATATAAAAAAAAAAACATTCAAAACTGGCAGAAAATTGCTGCCACGAGCAAAACAACCATGTAGCATCAATTTCCAATTTATTCGTATCATTTCAGTTCCCACGCAACCGCACAAAAACGATGTCACATGCATAGCGCGCGTGTGACCCAACAAGCCGCTGCGAGGGGGAAACAGCGGCGCGGGGTGCAACAAAGGGTGTCCTCACCCTGAAAGCGGAGGCGAGGCGAGCGGGCATCGAGGCACCCTACTGCTGTCGGGTACGTGGTGCCATCTGGCGCCTTCCAAGCGATCTGAGCAGGCGCACTGACGACGCGCGGACTCGCTGCACTCCAGTAATGGTAGCACGGTACGCGGTATGGTGAAGGTGTCAAATATCGGCGCGGATGGTTATCGTGTCTCAGATGGCTAAATAACATAAAGCGCGTGTTTCACCCTGACTTGGGCAAGATGGCACGCCATTGCTCTCATGGATGCTTCCCCAAACAAAATGGAGCAATGGTTATTTTCCCGCGCGATGCGGAACGAGGAAGCAGTCGTTGGTTGGTTCAGGCGTTCGCGATTCCCCGCATGTAAACAGTCTGCTTAAGAGCGCAAAGGCGAAAGACTTTCCCGGTCCTAATTCTACCTTGATTTTTCGTTTTCTGTTATTTCTGTAATCTTTTTATTTGTCTTCCTGTTTTATTTTTATTTATTGCTTATTTAAATTTTTTATTTTCAGTTTCATACTTCTTTACTTTTATTTTTGTTTTTATTTTTCAATTCCTTGTCATTTCATTACATATAGTTGCTTAAACGCTGCTGCATAATAAACATCTGCATTTTTGTTTTGTTTACCACAGAACTTATGATTCACAGTTTGTGCGTCTACAATTTCCGTCTACAACTTCCGTCTCCGCCACTCATTAGCCAAAGAAGGCTTCCGGCTTAAAATGTTCTCTCGGACGTTATGCCGCGCGACTATCCACGCTTCGCCGCAGTTCGCGCGTTGAGCCGACGGCACTCGCTAGCCTCGCAACTATCGAGTCACATGACGCTGCGTTGCGAAGCCGACGCCATTCTCGCAACTGCCGGAAATCGCGTGACGCGCCATTCGCTATATAAAAACGTGTGGCCTGTGCTTACCACCCTGTGATTAACTTAACGGATCTTTCCCTAGCCTTACTGGGTTCGGCCGGGTTGAACCACAGCTAACTTTTTGGAGCGAAAAGGTTCACTTCTCGAATGCAAATCTGGGCCCGGATTTCAGATTTTTTACGCGTCGTCTGAAATCAAGGTTCTATTTGATTGTCCAAAGTGCACCGGGAACACTTATCGAAGCCAGTGAAGACCACGAGCCTCCAGAAAGGAACCTGCAAGAAATGTCGGGCCCGAAAATTGACGAAGACAATTTGAGGTAAGTCTGTGTTATTGGTTTAAAGATCCCATAAATCTAGTAAGTGATTGGGGTTCTGTTTCTTTTGCTTTAGGAAATACAAGACGACCACAAAGCACGGTTTGTTGGGTAAATCAACCTTTTTCGCCTCATAAACGTCTGGCACAAATGATTCAGTTGAGAAGGAGCAAGAGCCAAGCAAGGCGGTTGGGCGCCCACTAACGACCTTGCTTGTTTTCGTTCGTTCTTGGCTGTGCTACAAGTTGCTGCAGTGCGGCACACACATATGTTATTGTAAAAACATAGCCCGAATCCAGAGCAAAGGCTTTTCCCTGTTATTCCTGCTTTCGAAGAAGGGAACAGAAACTATTGCTTTTTTGTTTTCCCTGCTGTGTTCGCTGCTGCAATTCTCTGCGCGGGAATTCTACAGTCTCGAAATGGCGCCAACGTGAAGAATGTCGAGCGAGCAAAAGGTAATCATAATAGAGTTTATAGAGAGCCATCCGCTCTTGGGTCGGGCTTCTGCCTACCTAACAAACTCATGCACAGCTGTTGAAAAGCGCGAGCTGTGGAACCAGCTCGCGTCGATTCTCAGCAACGACGGGCCGGCCGTTTAAATAAATGGTGTCTGTGCCTTGCGTCTTACAAGCACTGTTTATTTCATCTGTGATTTAGTTTAGTCTCGGAGGAGGTGCAGGAATGCATAAACTAGGGGTTGAGCATTATTGATTGTTTCTCTTTTGCTAATGCTCTTTTGATTTCATGGTTTGCGAGTACCAACCAGCGGCACCTTTTACCCTGTTGCAGCAGAGAATATGAACGGGGAGCCTCTAAAAGTTGTCGACAAGACACACTGAGCCCCACTGACCGTGAGTTGGTTTGCCTTTATTCAAGCTCCATACTACCCTTTCCGGCAGCTGCTTGAAAGTAATAGCACTATCCTTTCTGGCAGCATTTGTATGAGTAGCCAAATAACTACAGTGAATTTGCACTATCCACAAAACTTTCTCTCTGTGGCTTTGCCACGCAGTGCAGAATATTTATTTATCTTACAGTAAGGCTGCAATAACTCCTAGTAGTCTAGCATAATAATAATAATTGGACTTTTGGGAAAGGAAATAGCGCAGTATCTGTCTCATATATGGTTGGACACCTGAACCGCGCCGTAACGAAAAGGATAAAGGAGGGAGTGAAAGAACAAAGGAAGAAAGGGGTGCCGTAGTGGCGGTCTCCGGAATAATTTCGAGCACCTGGGGATCTTTAACGTGCACTGACATCGCACAGCACACGGGCGCCATAGCGTTTTGCCTCCATAAAACGCAGCCGCCGCGGTCGGGTTCAAATCTGGGTAGTAGTCTAGCAAATGTGCACATGTAATATGCTACAACAATGCTGCCCGAGATTGCTATCCTGTATATTAATGTCGTCCTCTAATGCATTGTATCAAACGCTTTGCTTATCCTCTACATAACGCATTGTGTGATGAGCACATTTTCACTCCTGATAGCTAAACCGGTGTCCTCACCGCAGCCCTTAATTCAGCCCTCACAGCAGCACACACCAGAGCCCCCACTGCAGTCCACAACGCGTGCCACGCCTAGCCTTCTTGGGAAGCGACAGTGAGACGATGGGGCCGATGAGGTGCTGCGCCGGACGCTGTATGAATCGCGTCGTATGGCAGACCTTACTGAGGCCCGCAACCGCCAATACGCTGCGTTTCAGCAGAGCATGCTGGAGGTGTGTACTCACTGCGCACACTGCACTTTGGAGAGTCTCAACTGTCACCTTAAGCATAAATATCAGTGCTCTCATTTGAGCACCTTTGCTTCTTTCTGACACCTCTTGTGGGGCGTGGTTGGGACAGCTGAGTTTATGGAACTGACACGAGTCCTCTACAACCATACATTGCCCAAAATATCTGAGCACCTGGCCTTTTACATAAAACTTAAGCGAGATCTCAATTTTGGTTGTCACTAATAGTTTGTAATTGGAGCTGTTTTACATGCAGCCCAAACATGAGGTGGCACATGCTGTGCGGGCATCAAATGGGCAGCAAGACCTGCACATCCGGAACATGAACCTACTGGCGCTGATCTTACAAAAGCAGCTTGAGCCACCTGCACCGCATTGAATTGTTCATTTTTATTTGCATTATTTGCATGTTTTTATGTTTATGAAAGGACAGCTTCATATGTTTATATTTATTCAAGAACATTATTTACTTCTTTGCCCGGTGCAGACACATTAAACTATTTTTAGTTTAGTTTGCATTTTAAAATTTCTCTTTTTTGTGTTTATTTTTATATACATTGTGTGCTTCTCTGCCAGTTGCAGACACACCATTTTTAGTTTGTGTTTTTGAAGTGCGGTTTTATGTTTGTTTTTATTTACATTATTTGCTTCTCTGTCAGGTTTGTGTTTTTGTATTTATTCAAGATCACCTCTGCCATGTGCTATAGCATCATTTTTTTTGTAAGCTCTGCAGGCCCAGACGCTTCACAGACTTTATTTTCTTTCAGTTATGTGTCTTAAGTTCTTCCAGGTGTGGAAGCCTCATATACTGTTTTTTTCCATTTCTTTCAATTGCTTACCTGCAGCTGTGGCAGCTGCACAAGGCACAATTTCTAGTGCTTGTTTTCTTTCATTTGCTAGTGCAATATGTGGGGCAAAGCGTTCTGAAGTGACTGTGGCTTTGAGGGGCGTCGTAATATGAAAATTCTGGATAAATTTTGAGCACTTCGATTTCGTGCCTGATAAGATTGTTTCGCATCTTCCTGAATCGTTTTTTTCACATTACTTTTCCTGCTTTTTCGTACAGTGTCCATTGTGTGCATTGTAACATGTTCTATCCTCAAGAGACCCGAGGGAAAATGAGGCTTGCCAGCGCATTCGTCCAAAGTCACTTCTGAAGTGGTGTTGAATGCAGGAAAAAAATATTTGAGAGACGCTTGAGCTCTGCCTTTAAAGGTATGATGCAGCAATGCTAATGGCTCTCGTTTGTGGGTGGGTCTCTTTACAACTACCTAGTCAAGTAAAATCGACGAAGAGCAATGTCTTGTGTAGCACTTGCTGTGCATTCCACCAGTTTGATAAAGTGTTTCAGGAAAGTGCAAACTTGGGCTACAACGGGCTTACAAGTATGCACAACATGCCAAACCTGTAATTACTAGCATTCAAGCTTGCAGTCAAGATGAAGCTTTTTTCAAGGGGAAACAGTGCGCAAGGCATAGCCGGAAAGCAAAGAAAACATAGGACGAGCGCTCGTCCTGTGTTTCCTCTGCTTTCCGGCTATGTCTTTCGCACTGTTCGCCCTTAAAAATGTACAGTCAACTCGCCCGTTTGGCCGCAGTGTAAGATACAACTGCTTTTCTGCAACCTCTTCGCAGCACTCGACAAGGCATATGCGAATGACTGTTGATGCTGCATGCTTTTGTTTCCCTGCTCTGTTTTACAGTGGGGAAACTGGTATGAACAGCTGCGGCGAAAAAATTATTGTGACCAATGAATAAATGTGGTGCCAAAAAAAAACGCTTTACTGGTGCCTTGCAGTCTCCACACTACACGTTTTCCTCGTGCGCATTCATCAAACACGTAGTGACCGCAAGCAACTGTATTGCTAAATGGGCAGGTCGACGTAAGCAACGGCGAAAGACAGTGTACAAGGATGCATTTCACTTGTTGGACGAGCTGTATCAGGCGTGTATTTCGAGTTGAGAAGGAGAGAGTGCAGTAGCTGTGTGGCAATCTTCCTGATGCACTGAAAGGCATACTGGTGAACACTGTGGGTGGAGCAGAAGCTGGTGTGTGCACTTGATATCTTGCCACTGGAGGCTTTCAAGAACCCGTAAGAAAAAGTACTTAAGAAATGCTGGAATGTGGCTACCTGTTGCCAAGGGCATCATATCACACAGGGGCTCACGCACTAACACAAGGCAATGGCACTGCAAGTAGCAAGAGTGGCTGCGACAACTCGCCACGCCAGCACGGTGAGTCACTGCAGCCACAGCTGCCAGAAGGTGTACAGCTTACTGCTGGTGGTGCTGCTGTTGCCGCTCCTGCTGCCGCTGCTGCTGTCGCCGCACCATCTACAGATGTGCTTGCCTCTGCGGACGGGTTGTGCCAAAGAGGCCAATGATACGGTCTCGCATTGCTCTACCTCGCAGGTAGGTCATGCGGGATCCTGTCCCCACCAAGTACCCGGCAAGAATAGGTAGCCCATTGTTGTCAAGGTCATCGGTAGTGTCGTGTTAGTCTGCTGCCAGGGCTTCTTCTAGGCCGATGTTTTTCAACACAGCACACGCTATGATTACCACAGCCCGCTCCGGCTCGTAGTGGAGTGTCCGGTACCTTTGAAGGCACCGGGAGCGGGTTTTCAGAACGCCAATGCAGCGTTCCACAACACATCGCATTGAGGCATGTGCTGCGTTGTACTGCCCTTCTGCAGTGTTTGCATCATAATGCCCTGACACTGGTGTGAGCAGCCACGGCTCCAGTGGATATACGCTGTCTCCTGAACGACCAAAAATTTGCAGTGAAGTGTGTTGTTGTCTATGTATTAAATTATTCATACCAAGCAGTTCAAAACCAGTATGCTGAACCAGAATTCATAGGCATGCAGAATATTCATGACTAAGGGGTACCTCTGTAAGCCCAGCCTTCTAGGTTAATGATGTACTGTGATATCCTACACAACACTAGCGCTGTGCACACCTCTTTTGCCTTGATGTTTTACGCTTGAAATACGATTCACTTTATAACAATGTGTCTTGTGCCTCTGCTCCAGTAGTAACAGTAAATACACAAAAATCAATACGATATATCATACTGTTAAATGTCATCCATGTTATAACCCGCCTCATTTAGGAATGAGCCACAGCGCTGTACTGTAGCTTAATACGTGCTGTCGAAGTGGCCCGATGATCGAGAGGCTGCTTACCCAGAAGAAAATCTGCATCCTCCAGCAGCCCGCGCTCCACCTTCCAACGCAGCTATGAATAACGCCCAGAAAAGGCACCGTGACAAGACCTCAGGCAGCGATGGTAGACCGCAAGGATGTTCATGTTTGCGTCGCAGATCTGAGAGAAACACAGGCAGGCAATCTTAGTCGTGAACTTTCATTGTCGAGGTCGCGGCTTCCGAACACATGCGGTCAGAAAACCAGTCTACTCACGATCATGGTATTCGCCGCGTAGTATCCTTTGCGGCTCGACAATGCTTCCCTGTTTGCTGCGTCTCCCCGCGGCGCTTTTATAGCAATCAGCGTGCCTTCAACGCAGCCGACGACGCCGGGGATGGTGCCGCGGCGAAGGAAGATCGCCTCCGCTGCCGCCTTTTCCTCGGAGTGCGCCGGGAAACGCACCCATCCCTTCTGTGCGCCGAATTTGCATATGGCCTCAGCCACATGCCGCATGCACTTGCTGACCGTCAGTTGTGCGAGGCCAACGGTCTGCTCGTTGCCAACACACACTTGAAAGCCCCCGGTGGCAAAAAACGGAGAGCGCACAGCACCCGCCGCCGCACCGACAAAGCGATCGTCCGTACGCCTCGCAGTTCGTCGGCAAGTTCACGGCACAACTACTCCACTTCCTTCTTATCCAGTCGGATTAAGCGACAGAACAGCTCGTGCGGCAAATCATATGCGCCCTCGTGCACCGTCCTTCGTCGTTGCTGGCGTCGACGTTGCCGCCTCCACCACCAATAAATAGCAGACAACGTCGCCGCCATTTTCCCTCTAAAACTCTCTTGAGTTTTTTAGACCGACTCTACGCGCTCGCAAACAACAGTCTTAAACCGCGGGCATAATTTGGTGTGCCACGTCATGTGTTTTTTTTCGTCCGTGACGCCATTCCAACTTCCCGTGACGCAACTTTTCAAAATGGCGCCGGTGACCAATAAGAGCGCGCATTTTAGAGCGCTCTCAATTGTAGAGCGGTCGGAGCGAGTTCCGTAATCCGGTCCCTGAAGGTGAAATGAGGCATGTAATGACACATGACGAAAAACTGCCTCCACGGGCCAATCACTCATTATTGTGCTTTAGTTTCGGGAGGGTGCCAAAAGATGTAATGTGGTGTAATTTGTTTTCATGCATTTTGGCATCTTCCCGTGCTGCACTTTTCCGGCTATGGTATCCAGCTCATCCTCTCTTTGTTGGACGTGCTAGGCATTTCTGGCTCGTGCATCCCCAAACGTGCAGCGTTTAGAGCACATGGCTGATTACAACGTTGGCCTCATCACAGATCTTACCGTACCCACTCGCATTGGCACAAGTGTCACCCGCGACACCCCGCTGGATCTCGCATGGGCCACATCGAACATAATCATTAAATCTCACACGGTGCTCTTAGACTGCCTTGGGAGTGACCGCTTTCCAGTCTACACTACTATTGCTTACCATCCCAAGATTTCCAGAAATCGTTCACAGCTCCTCACTGACTGGGATAAATTGCGCTCATACTTGGCAGACGTTTCTACCGAACCCCGTACTGTCACCGACTGCGCAGACCGTCCGGTGGAGGCTATTCAGGCTAACAAAAAACGCATTAAAAACATCCCTACGGCACTGCAGGTTGATCCGCATCTGGCTCATCTATGGGAGGCCCGACAAACACTTCTCAAGCGCTGGCGTCACCAGCGACACAATCGTTAATTGAGACTCCTCACAGCTGCTCTCACTCGTGACGCAGAAGAATAGGCGAACATGCTAGCCCGCGCAAACCGGGGAACCTTATGTAACGCCTTCCAGGGTACACTATGCACTAAACGCACGTAGTCTCGCCTACGAGCTCTGTTAGATCCAAAAACCACAACATCTCACACAAAAGCAAGCACACAACGTCTACTAAGATTAGAGCTCCACTAGGCACAGACGTAATGGGCCAACTACGGCATACTTATATACCCACCTCCCTTCAGTCAGCAGATCCACCCAATCTACCTCCACCTAACCCGGAACTTCATGCCGACATTACCTTAACCGAAATCCGCCGAGCAATCTTTAGTATTCACCGCTCTATGGCGCTGGGGCCGGAAAGCATAACGTACAAGGCACCACTCAAACTGGACGAAGTCTCCCTTCAGGAACTCACGTAGCTCTTTAATAACCACTCGCAGGGTGAGACGCTGCCATCAGCCTGGACCCATGCCAGCATGCGATTTATAACCAAACCGAGTAAACCCCTTACCCTTCAAAATTTGCGCCCCATCCCCTGAATGAGCTGTGTCGGCAAGCTCTTCGAGCATGCCATTCTCAATCGCCTCCAACCGTTCCTAGAAACAACAGGCTTTTTCTCCAACGTTCAATTTGGCTTCCGTCCAAACGTCTTGGCGCAAGACGTACTTCTCACCCTTAAAGAGTCTCTCTTTTACAATAAGCACCGTGCAGCCACTATGCGAGCCATACTGGCCCTGGATAATCATAAGGCTTTCGACTTAGTAAGCTATGACCATATCATGACGACATTAGCAAACCACAAGCAGCGGCACCCGCATATGGCAATGTGTTCGGGCCTTCCTTCAAGGACGCATTGCAGAACTCCACCTTGGGGATCTCGCCTGCCAGCATTTCCCACTGCCTAAACGGGGAACCCCACAAGGGGCAGTACTATCACCTTTACTTTTGAACATCGCCCTAGCACCACTGGCAAAGGCCCTTGCTGCTATCCCAAGGCTCCACAAAGACATATACGCAGATGATATAAACATCTGGACAACGGGAGGATCCATTGGAACAGCCCAGAATATCATGCAATCTGCCTTAAACATCACCACCAAAGAATTAGAAAACACAGGCCTCCGTTGCTCTACAAATAAATCAGAACTCTTGCAGCTTAAAACCCTGCCCAGTGACCCCCCCCCCCCTCGCATTGAACTGCACATGTACGGGAATCTATGCCCATTGTGTCTCAGGGAAAGATTCTCGGTCTTCTCATTAAAAAACGCTAGATGCAACCGCCACCCTTCAGCTCTTGCAAAGACAGACCAAACAGGTGGCTGCACTAATCAAGTGGGTGGCAGCACGCAATCGTGGGCTCTCTGAGCGCGAGAACCTCAATATGACAAATCCATTTATCATTAGCCGCATCACATACCACCTCCCATTCCACGTACTCACTCAGCGCCGAACACAACAGGCAGAAATCCTAATGCGCATGGCTGTCAGCTCCTCCCTACGTCTTCGACGGACGGTTAGCACGAAACGTCTCGTGGCCACTGGTACCCACAATAATGTGATCGAATTAATACAGGCTCAACGCACCAATCAATTAGTCCGCCTGAGTCGCACAGAAACAGAACAATGCCTACTGCGACAGCTCCGTCTCAATCCACTCATTCACATCCCAACAAGTCCTACACCCTACATTGAGTTGAGTTGAGTGGTTGTAAACTACCGGTGGGGTTAGCCTTGCAGTTGCTGCCGGCAATTGCTCCACCGTAGCGACACTTAAATAGAAATCACAGAAACACTGTCCGCAAAAACCCAAATAGACACTCCTGAGGTCACCATGTGGAGGCCAAATCCGTGTCCTGCAGGTAAAGTAGAAGAAGGCGAGAAGCCTCCCTTCTACTCGACTGGCTCCCGCGCGGGAAAACAATCTCCTGAAGAGAACTATGAGGAACTCCTGCCTTCTTGAGGGATCCGAATAACACAGCCCGTTCCGCGTTGTAAAACGTACAGCACAAGAGGTAATTTTTTGTCACCACACACACCACACGTTGAACACAATGGTGACAACGCTAGGCCAGTGTTATACATCCACGCCGCGTACGAGCAGAATCCGTGTGAACGCTGTGCAGCAAAGTGGCTTGGTACCTTTTGAGACCCTTGGTCACACATGGCTGATGAGGAGAGCTCCACAAAGAACTGAAGTGGCACAACACCACATCTCTGAACATTTGCTTGACTTCATGAGGGACTCTATGTACTGGAATCCCGGAGAGAGCTGTATGGGCGAGGTTGTCTGCTATCTCGTTGCCTAAGACACCTATGTGCGAGGGCACCCATTGAAAGCGTATAGAGAAGCATTTGCTATGTAGATTCTGCACCAAACGTAGGGATCTAAGACTCAAGGCATCAGTGGGGAACCCGTACTCTAACCTTTGAAGGGCAGATCTTGAATCCGTAATTATGACAGTAGGTTGAGGCGTACAACACCGTAGCTTCTTTAGAGCTGCCTCAATGGCAACGCTTTCGGCCATTGTGGAGGACACGACTTTAGCAAAACGAACAGACCAATCATACTTCAAAGATGGAATATGAAAAGCAGCTGCACTAGATCCTCTGACGTTGTCCACAGAGCCGTCTGTAAAAATTTGACGATGACTGCCGCATTCGGTCTCAAGATGTTCCAGTACGAGCGAACGCATTGCCGCTAAAGGAGAATTCCGCTTAGCGCGAACGTGGGGAATTGTCAAGGAACAATCTAGGCTAGGAAAGGACCAAGGTGGCTTCAACTACTTAGGTCGACCTCGAAGCTCGAGACCCAGAGAACGAAGAGTATTTAAAGCCAAGTACGCCCGGGGTTCAGATCTCTTTCGAAGACGCTGTAGAAGCGCTCTCCTGGCAACAGTCTCTCTGAGGCGGCCAATTTGCAGCAAAAGTCTTTGTGAAGCGGCTAGCCGAAGAGGTTTTGATTGAGACTCATACAGTACTGCATTGTTTGGAGCAGCCTGCGGAACGCCGAGAGCCCCCCTTAGTCCCGTTCTGTGCAAAACCTCAAGGCATTCAGGCTGCGATACCGAGGGGGAAATTAAAGGGAGCTGGTACATTATGCGACTTGTCCCCAGGGCATCGTGAAACCTGATCATTGAAGCAGGATGGTTTCCCCATTGCTCACTAGCAACTCTACGAAGCACATTGAGACGCGAAGGTAGTGAAGCCACAATCGAGTCCACAGCTCGCCGCCACTGTAGACGTGAGTCAATAGTGACGCCCAAAAAACGTATGTGGTTAACCTGAAGAAGGCAAAACTGATCAAGGTCTATGCTCAGCCGCGCATACCGTCGTCCCCTACCTGGAAACAGGACGAAGCCAGATTTTTCCACCGAGAGAGTCAACCCAACTTCTTGAAGGTAACTTTTACTGAAAGCACGGCCTGTCGCGCTAATAGAGCTAAGCGTTTGTGTTGATATCCGGTTAACCAAAGACAAATTTCGTCTGCATATATCGACATATGGACATGCGTACAATGTTTTTGCACTTTTGCGGGAAGACCAGCCATGACAACATTAAAGAGCGTTGGGGACAGGACACTACCCTGAGGTACCCCTCGCGATACCGCCCTTTCGGAGCTCATTGTACTGCCTAACCGCACTCGAAATTTACGATCACTGAGAGATGAGTGAATGAATCGCAGAAGATAGCCCTGTACGCCTATGACCTGCAGACTATTCAGTATTGAGCTCTGGAGGACGCTATCATAAGCCTTTGATACGTCTAGGAAAATAGCTAGTGTTGAAAGTCCAAAAGCACTCTGATGTTCAATGTGGCTTATCAAGTCCAGGACGCTATCCCTACATGAATTCTATTGGCACGCTGGATCACATATATCAAAAACCCTTACCGCGAAATATGAGCTCTAGCCTCCATCAGGGTACGCGGCAGGCACGAGTGAGCAATTACACCAAAACACACAGCAACCGCTCCCATATCTTTTATGTCGACGCGGCAGAAAATTATAAAGTAGGATTCTTCACGGCAGTCGAAGCCAATGAAGACGGCACTGTTGGAGCCGCCGCCACTACCCGAACCAATTCATCTGCAGAGGCGGAAAGAGCCGCCATCGCACTTGAGCTGGCCCACTCCAGCATTGACAAAAACAAAACCGAAATTAGCACAGATTCCCAGGCCGCATATCGCTATTACCTAAAGGGCGTGGCGACGCCGGCCACACACCGCATTCTTCCCCCAGCCACCACTCTCGACCGAACGGTTACCCTGTCGTGGATTCCTGGGCATGCCTTGATCCCCGGAAATGAGCGCGTTTATGCGCTGGCCCGCGAACTCTCCTCTCGGACCACGGATGATCAGGCACCCAACCCTGCGCAAAGGGCCACATCGGTTCTTTTTACATATAATCAAAAAATCACATTCTACAACCTCAGCCGCATGACATTGCCGCCACCCCCCCAGTACCTTGTAGCCTTTATACAGCGCCACATGGCGACAATTACAGTGAGATAATATTAATAATAAATGTTTTTTTGGGGGAAAGAAAATGGCGCAGTATCTGTCTCATATATCGTTTGACACCCGAACCGCACCGTAAGAGAAGGGATAAAGGAGGAAGTGGAAGAAGAAAGAAACAGGTGCCGTAGCGGAGGGCTGCGGAATAATTTCGACCACCTGTACATCTCTAAAGTGCATTGATATCGCACAGCACACGGGCGCCTCATCGTTTTGCCTCCATGAAAGCGCAGCCGTCGCGGTCACTGATGGGAGCGCCCCAGCGTGCCAGTGGTTATTAAAGACTTCCGTTAGTTCTGGAAGCGAGACTTCGTCCAGATTGAGTAGTGCCTTCTACGTTATGGCATCCTGCCCCTATAAGCAGACAGGCTGCTTTATGTCACCCTACCGTCTCTCATGCTTTCACTCCCCTTTCCTCCTCATTCCAACATCTGTGGCGTGCCCAAATTCACACTTTTCCACTACCTTTGGGAATGTCCATCCCCACAGGCAGTACCCCCTAGCCCGAACCCCACTCATTCTTCCTGGGAGGCTACTGTACAGACCGCTCTTCCCGCCGGCCAGAAATGCCTGGTGGATCGGGCTTTATGTGATGTACTAGCCCGTGGAGTCCTGGACCAGTAGGGGACCACCCAGGAACATTTTGATTTTCGTCTAAAAAAAGTTGTTTCCATCTATCCAACCCGGGAACTGCAGATCAGTAGCCGAGCGCTGCAGTCACTGAGCCACTGCGGCGGTGATTAAATGAAAACGAAAAGTGGTTTTTGAGGAAAGGAAAAGGCGCAGTATCTGTTTGATATATCGGCGGACATCCCAACCGCGCCGTAAAGCCCGGGATACATGCGACGTTTTTTCCGACGATGTTCGCGCGGCAGAAAACGTCGTGGCGGCGCGACGCCCGGCCGGAGATACATGGAGCGAAAAAGCGGCAGCCCGCCGCCGCGTATCTCAGCGTGAAAGCAATGTGATCAACAAGTGGCAAATACCATTGAGCGAGCAGCTCTTTGAGAGCAGCGACGCTGACTCCTTATTCAGATTAACGAAATTGTTCATTTAGACACCACTGTACTGATTGCAGCACGCGTGCATAGATATCTACAAGGTTTTGCGCGCTCGAATGCGTGCGGTCGCGTACCTTTTGATGCCCGCTCAGCCGTGGCTACCATCGGCTGCGGTTTTCTTCGGCACCTTCGCTTCAGGGAGGAAAAGTGGTCATTTCGATCCAACATTCGGCGGTGTTCTCCAAAAAAAGTGACATTTCATGTCTCGTGAAGCGTTTATTTTCACGATAATAACATTTCCGTGCAATAAACACAGCAGTGCCCGTCGGCCATGGCGGCCATGTTGGCGGCGGCGGCAGCGGAGGCGGCCAAACCGGAAGAGCGGGCTTTCTGCGCTGCTATTGGCTTGCTTCGGCTGCCGCTTCCGGTCAAGCCGGACGCCGCGCGTCAATATCTGGCGGGGCCAGAAGGGCGGCGGCGGGCGTTTTTTTCGAGGCCGGGCGTCAAATGCGCGCCGTCGGGCGAAAATCGCCCAGAAAACGCTCCATGTATCCCGGCCTTTAGGGAAGGATACAGAAGAGACTGAAAGAAGAAAGGAAGAAAGAGGTGCCGTAGTGGAGGGCTTCGGAATAATTTCGACCACCAGGGGATCCTTAACGTGCCTTGACATCGCACAGCACACGGGTGCCTTAGCGTTTTGCCTCTATAAAAACGCAGCCTTCGCCGTCAAGTTCGAACACGAGAACTCCGATCAGTAGCCGAGCGCCCTAACCACTGAGCCTCCGCAGGCGGTAATCTGTTTTCCTTAAAACCAATTTTTCGGGCCGAACACGTTACCCTCCATGGTGGCTCAGCCTTTAAGGCACTTGTCTACTGAGCCACCAGAGCACGCAGGTTCGAACCCGACCGCGGAGGCCGCGTTTCGATGGAGGCGAATCTGAAAAAGCGGCCATGTGCTACGCGATGTTAACGTAGTTAAAGATGTCCAGGTGGTCGAAATTATCCCGGAGAGCTTCACTACGGCATCTCTTTCTTCTTTGAATCCATCCTTTATTCCTTGTCTTACAGCGTTGTTCGGGTGTCCACCGAGGTATGTGAGAGAGTTTAGTGCGCCACTTCCTTTACTCAAAACCAAGCTTCATTTTTTTTGAACCCGAGAGGAGATAAAATGTACACGCACTGACATCGCAAAGAAAACCCTTTTTCTTACGCACTCTAGTCAACTAAACTATATTAAAATGAACAGCGAAAGTAATTATTAGTTTTTGTTCAAATCTTAAGTGCATTTACAGCTTGATTAACATATCGATGCAACTTCTTTAGCACAGCGTCGTCGACGGCTGCAGGCATGCTTCGACATAAAACTTTGACTTAGCGAAAATTTTTGATTAACTGTTACCTTTTTGGCCACTGAATGCAATAACTTGGAGTGCCTCAGCAGTTATGCATCGGCTCTATTTGCAGTTACCCGTGTCAGCAATCTGAGGTGCATTTGATAATATATATTGGCGCAAGACATTGCAGGTGGATCCTATACATTGCCCCAGACATTGGAGATGATTTTTTAATGCTATTAAGCGGCGGAACTAACGGCTCGTACAGACTGGTTGCAGAAAACATCATGAGTGCATTTAGGCAGTGTTCCCTCCATTTTAAATTCACTCACTAACAAGCCGCACACAACGGCATTCTTTTTTTAGACTTGCCACTATCCTTCTCAGGAGAAAGCTGTGTGTGCTCGATGTGCGCGCCTACAACTGAAAAAGTACTCTTGCGTACGACTCTAACCGCTGTAAATTAGTCAATCGGAGTATTGCCAATGCTTTTTCTTCAAACACTATAAAAATAAGCTGCTGCCACACTGTCTCAGCTAGTGTCATGACGCAGGCCAATCGCCTTTCAGGGGCGGGGTTCCAACAGAAATGGTCAGAAGAGTGGCCGAGTCTGTGTTGAAGGAATTGAATGGCAAGGCCAAGCAAGAAAAGAAGGCTACTGCGGAAGAAAGGCAGAGAGTTCAAGTGGTGCCATATCTGCACAAAGTGGCGCACAATGTAACAAAAAGCCGCCGAGCGTCATGGCGTTAACGTGTTATTTGTAGCGAAGGCTACAATGGCCACGAACTCGAAGTTTTGCCGTGCTCGCACTCCCACCGTGGTCGCACCGCACCACGTGACCAACAACGTGACAGGTCATGTGACCAATCGCGTCGCGAGCCACCTGACCAGCCAAGGCGCCACGCCGTGGCGGGAGCCACTGAAACCCCGCACACTCAATGAACAAAAAAAAAACCCCTGTGTCGAGGCCCGAAATCGAACCACGGCCTTTGGCATTCGAGGCAGAGATGCTTACACTAAGCCACGACGGCGCACGATTCAACCATGAATAAATGCGCATCTAGTGAATGCACGTGTTTCATATACTAACTGTTCCGAACGAGATGTCGCCGCGCTTTCGTTACGTATATCTTGGCCTAACACAGCTACGCCACAATCAAATTTTTATGCCCCTGTTATCCTTTCAGGTCTCTGCGCATGAATAATGCCTGATGATAATAAGAATCACTGCAACGCCAAACATAGAATGCTGTTTGCTAGGTGCGAAACACAAGTCCCGTATAACATCCCGCTGACGTGTGGAAATTGCAATTTAGGACAGACTGGTGATTATATTAATGAAAGGGTCTGCAAGCACCAAACAAAAATTTGTAGTGGTGAAGATCGCAATCTTGCGTTGCATTCTAGTAGATGCCCCGGAAAGTGTTGCCCTTCTTTCAATCATGGGTTTTCAGCAGCGCAGGGGACAAAGACACGTGAGAAGTGCACAGACACGGCGCCGTGTCTGTGCACTTCTCACGTAATTTGTCCCCTGTGCTGCTGAAAAACCATGTCACACCAACTTCCCCAAGCTTCTACAGTCTTTCAATCCTGTAACCATTTTAGGCCGAGAAAAAACAAGAAAGGCACATGAAATTTTCGATGCCGATCTGATAGATAAAAATGGTAATGCTTGCGTCAGTTCTCCGTCGACTGGGCTCACAACGATAGAGATTGACTTCTTGAGTGATTAAACGTAGGTTCTCTGTTTTGGCTTGACGCATGCGGGACGGTTACTCTACGGAATGTGCAAAATAAAGATGTCAGTTGTTATTTGAGCCTTGTCCTGTGTATGTTCTCCTCTTGTCCACCGTCTTTTTGCGAATGGTAAAAGTTATTCTTTGACATGTTGTCTTATTGGTATACTAGTAAATAAAGAAATACAATAATGCATTTATCACATAGTAGTAAGCTTCAATGCACGCCCTCCGCCATTCAGCCATTACTAATACCACGCTTCTATCCGAACCTCATGTTGTTTACACCTTCGCAACAAAAATGACTGCACGCTAGCGGGAGCGCCTTATTCTTCGGTGTTAAAAATGTCCATCATTGTCGCGCTTGGCACAAAATTGCGTTAATGTTTTGGAAACATTATCCGTCTGTATTTTTCCTTTCAAAAACTGACTTACATCGTGTTTTTTCATGGGCATAATATTTAGGCTGTAAATGTTTTGGTGGACATAGAGGGGGGCTCCAAAAGTGTTGAGGGGAATTTCGTCCCGCCGCTACATCGACCCTGAAGCCTGTCTTGCAGGTCATACTGAACCCGAATTCATTTGAAGTACTCCGAAAGATTCTGTCACGATGTTTCCCAGCGCGAACACTCCGAGCCCACAAGCCACCCTCAATTGCTTTCAAAAGGCTCGTTGCTTTCAAAACACCGGATGAGTTTGCGGTGGCTTGGATGCAGCGAAAAGTGCAATGTACCCGCACGCTGACTTCACACAAAACGTATGCTCTTAAAGCGGACGCTCAATACCACAAGGAACCGCACCGCCGCGGTGGCTCAGTGGTTAGCGCACTCGGCTACTGATCAGGAGTACCCGGGTTCGAATCCGCCCGCGCCGGCCGCGTTTCGATGGAGGCGAAACGCTAAGGCGCACCTGTGCTGTGTGATGTCAGTGCAAAATAAATATCCCCACGTGGTCGAAATGATTTCGGAGCTCTCCACTGCGGCACCTATTTTTTCCTTTCATCTCTGTATCCCTCCTTTTTTCCTTCCCTTACGGCCCGATTCAGGTGTCGGCCTAGATGTGAGACCAATACTACCCGCCGCGGTGGCTCAGTGGATAGAGCGCTCGGCTACCGATCCGGAGTTCCCGGGTTCGAACCCGACTGCGGCTTTTTCGTTTTTATGGAGGCAAAACGTAAGGCGCCCGTGTGCTTTGCGGTGTCTGCACGTTAAAGATCCCCAGGGGGTCGAAATTATCCCGGAGCCCTCTACTGCGGCACCTTTCTTCTTTCACTGCCTCCTTTATCTGTTTCCTTACGACGCAGTTCAGGTGTCCAACGTTATGTGAGACAGATACTGCGGAGTTTCCTTTCCACAAAAACCAATTATTATAGAGCGCGATTTCCTTCCCCTAGAACCAATTTCAAAAATGTTTCTTTTGATGAAGGAAATGGCGCAGTATCTGTCTCACATATCGGCGGACACATGAACCGTGCCGTAAAGGAAGAGATAAAGGAGTTAGTGAAAGAAAAAAGGAAGGGGAAGAGAATTAAATTTGTTTTGGGGGCACGGAAATGGCCCGGTATCTGTCTCACATATCGTCGGACACCTGAACCGCACCGTAAGAGAAGGGATAAAGGAGGGAGTGAAAGAAGAAAGAGGTGCTGTAGTGGAGGTCTCCATGATAAGTTCGACCATGTGGGTATCTTCAACGTGCAATGACATCGCATAGCACACGGGCGCCTTAGTGCTTCGCCTCCATAAAATACGTTTCCCCGTTTATGCTCGGGTTTCGAGCAGCTGCCTCGACTCAAAACATCATGCGGCAGATACTGCAAGACATTCGAGATCTAAATCGCATTAGAGCCAGGCTACCATCCTGGGACTCGATGTGAGTAAAGCGGCAACTACATGGACACTTCTTCGCGCATGTGCGGAGCGCCTGCGCGCCCAGCGCTGAACCGCGACAAGCGTCGAAAAAAGGCATCTACCTCTATGCACCCTCTGCTTGCAGGTTCCCCCTCATGAGCCGACAGCAAGAATTTCAAGCGTGAAGAAAGTTGCAGGAACCTGGAAGAGCTTCAAGCCATGAAAAAAGTCCCCAAGAGCCCCGCGGTCCTCCTATTCTTGTAAACCGGACTCCACTTTCGACGCGCTCAGGCGCGGATATCTGACATGCACAGATGTCTACGCCGCGTTCGCCCATGCTCGCGCAACGCGGCTCAGGCATGCGCAGAAAGGCTCCTGAGTACGCCCGTGCGCGTAGGCGCTCCGCCTGTACGCCTACGATGTGTCAATCGAGTTGGCCTTTGACAATGTGTCACACGCTTCCATCCTCTCCCACCTGTCGCTTATGAACGTAGGCGAACAGACATACGACTACATCGCCATCTTTCTGAAACAGCGCACGGCATTGCTGCATTTCGGGTACAAAAGTAGCGACAAAATTACCCCAGGCGCCAGAAAAACCCCGAAAACGCGTGGAACTTTCATCTTTTCTCCTTAACATTACTATGAGTTGCCTCCTGCGTCTGTTGGATGCTATCCCACATATACATCGTGATATCTACGCCGACGACATAACCATATGGAACAACTCCGGATCCGATGGATAGATTGCACAGTCATTACAACTAGCTATCGACACGGTACACTCTTTCGTGCAGGAGAACGGCCTCTCGTGTTCACCCTCTGAAGCCCATCGAGTTGCCCTCACAATCATCCAGTACCCCTGGTAGCCACGTTCAGTGTTCTTGACATGTTGATTCAGAATAATACTCAAGGAGGAGGAGGATAAATTTTATTTTCGTCGATCAAGGTAGCAGTTGGTGTGCGGTTATAGCCCCATCAAGTGGCCATGAGCCCGTTGCGTTTGGCGACTTCTAGAGCTCTTGTCACAACACGAATCTGTGTGTCCGAGTCGTCACTGATTAATGCGGTCTCTCACTGGTCTGCGTTCGAGAGCTTCGCACCTCGAGGAGGGGAGTCTTAAGGGCAAGCGAAGAGTATGTGGGATAGAGTGGCATGTTGGCCACATAGTAGACAGGAGGGAGAGTAGACCCTAGTGTGTATGCGAGCATATATCGCGGGGATGGGTAAGGTGTTCGTTTGGAGTTGTCTCCACGCAACCTTTTGGGGTTTGGTAGAGAAATATGTGCGGGGAGATATAGAAGTCTACCTAAGCGGTAGTGCATGGTTATGTCATGAAATGTAACCGTACGATCTCTCGCGATCCGCAGAACGGGCGACAACACATCCCGATCGACTAATCCTCGGGCATGATTGTGGGCCACCTCGTTCCGTGGATGGGATGAGTGCGCAAGGACCCAGATCAATTGGACCGGGCGCAGTTGGTCTTTGGTGGAGCGGAGGAGAGATAGGGTGACGGGGGAGACCCGGCCTTTGGAAAAATTACGAATCGCAGATTCAGAGTCGCTGAAGATGGTTTCTGCAGAGATGGAGGCCATCGCCAAGGCTATGGCCGCCTCCTCGGCATCATTTTTGCCTGCTTTAATAACAGCAGAGCTTGCGATATAGATAACATTCAAACTGCGCCAATAAAATACGTAATTTGCTGCATAGGTTCTCTTCTCACCTATATTCACAATCTCGCCCTATCTACTGGTTTATTCCCAAGTTTAATGCAAGTATCAAAAGCTACCATTGTCTACACAAATGGAGATAAAAGAGATATGTCTAATTTCGAGCTATCTTAATATTTCCGGCCCTTTAAAAAGGATTAGAAAGAATAATCTACAAGAGAATAATTATTTTTGTTCAAGTTCAATCTTTATTCCCACTCGCAGCATTGCTTTATCCACGGGAAATCAACTGAAACGGTTTTATTAACGCAAAAAGAAATCACACTGGATACAATTGAAAATCGAGAAATCTGTGTCGGAATTTTTCTAGACCTTTCAAAGGATTTCGACTGCATCAATCATGGTGTTTTAGCGCAGAAACTGGAATTATACGGCATACGCGGAACGCCCCTAAACCTTATAAAATCTTACCTTCAGCACCGTTATCAGAAAGTCCAAATAGGGTCCCATCTGTCACCATCTCAAGCAGTTTGTACTGGAGTGCCGCAAGGCAGCCTTTTAAGGCCTCTCCTGTTCATAATATATATAAATGATATAGTTACAATACATGATAAAACAAAATATGTCATTTACGCAGATTATACGAGCTTATTTTTTCAAAGCACGTCATTTCAGCTTCTCCCAATTATAAATGACGCAATGAATGGATTAAAATCCTGAAGTGAAAATAATGTACTACTTTTAAATATTAAAAAATCTAAAGCCGTACTTTTTCATGCAAAGCAATCAGCAATTATTCAGAACTTCGACATAAAGCTTGGGAGCATGAACGTAGAATTCAAAGACCCGGGTTCGAACCCGACCGCGGCGGCTGCGTTTTTATGGGGGAAAAACGCTAAGGCGCCCGTGTGCTGTGCGATGTCAGTGCACGTTAAAGATCCCCAGGTGGTCGAAATTATTCCGGAGCCCTCCACTACGGCACCTATTCTTCCTTTCTTCTTTCACTCCCTCCTTTATCCCTTCCCTTACGGCGCGGTTCAGGTGTCCAAAGATATATGAGACAGATACTGCGCCATTTCCTTTCCCCAAAAAACCAATTATTATTATTATTAATTCAAGGACATGATTAAAACACTGGGAATACTTTTCCACGATCACATGAACTGGAACGCCCAAGTCTATTCTCTCGTCGCTCATCTGTCACGGCGTGTTGGTATTCTAGCTAAATTCCGATACTTCCTACCTGTCTCAGTCAAGTTGAAGATATATAATTGCATTTTTTGTCTCGTTTAAACTACTGTTCTTTTGGTGTGGGGCTTTAAATCAGAAACAAATATGCATAAAATTTGCATGGTGCAAGAGAAAGCTGTCCGTTACATTGCCAATGTTGATTACCACGCCCCTACCAATCACTTATTTTCACACTACCGGATTATGCCAGTTCAGAGCTTGTACCAATATCGCTTAGCAACCAGATACAAAAGATCTCTACAATATAGTAATCGGGGGTTTCTAGACAAGACTTGCCTCACTCAAACTGTACCGGCTTATACCCTGCGCAATACCGAAAAATGGTTTATTCCTTTTTGCCGCACAAACTATGGAAATCAAATGTTACGTTATAATACGCCGTAATTATTAAACCAATTCTCGTCGATGAATGTTGATATTTCAAAAAGCAGATTGCGCGAAATTACAGCCACCTTTACATAAGCCATAAAACGCTGTTTCAACACACACACACACAGACACACACACACACACACACACACACACACACACACACACACACACACACACACACACACACACACACACACACACACACACACACACACACACACACACACACACACACACACACACACACACACACACACACACACACACACACACACACACACACACACACACACACACACACACACACACACACACACACACACACACACACACACACAAATATTTTGTTTTGTCTATAGTGTTGGCCGACCTTCCGATGTTTGCAATCTCTCACATAGTACTCATATTTCCAGCTGTATACCATGTAAAGGGGGTCCGGGGGTCCCTCTAGCGATCTGCGATCACTTTTTACCCGGACCTACCCACATCTATGATGTAAATAAAATAAACTTGAAACTTCGGACGTTGTGACGGCAATAGAGAACACAACCAACGGCCGTCCAGAGTAGTTTACAACCGCGAGTGAAAAAGCATCGCGATCAAAGTATTCGGCGGCGTCGACGTAGACCGCAGTCTGATCTGTTAAATACCTTTTATGCAGAGACTTAGCCCTGTCATTGCGGCGAGCGATATGATACTCTGGGTGCATGTTTTTCGGGAGAGGGGTAACGTTAAGGTTGCTGTGGATATGGAACAGAAGCTGGGCCTTGTCGGCAACGGTCGTTTCGAAGCTTATTCCAAGCTTGTCGAGTATGTGACGTCCCGTGGAGGTGTGTGTGAGACGCTCGTACTGAGCGGTGAGATGGGCTTCCGAGGGCTCCGTCACAGTGTTGTAGACCCCTAATGCCAGTGGTTTAAACGAGGGGGTCCGGTGGGGGAGATGGAGAGCCGCCTTGTATGCTTGTCCAATAAGGCAGTCAACGCGGTCCCGTTCCTGGCAGCTAAGGTAGATTTAAGGGAGGGTGTATGTGAGGCGACAGATAACAGACGCCTGAACAAGACGTCGGAGGTCAGCCTCTCGCATGTCTTTATGTTTATTAGCAATGTGACAAATTAGACGAATGGTCTGCGAAACAGAGACTGTAAGTTTAGCCATAGTGTCGTTGTTTCTTCGATTGCTTTGGATGAGAAGCCCCAATGCACTAATGGTGGATATTTCGAGTATGGGTTGGCCATTAGGAGTAATGCAGATGGGAGGATGGCCGTGGAGGCCGGGTTGACCGCGGATGAGCAGCAGCTCGGACTTCTGTGGTCGGCTCCGGCTACGTGGCGCTCAATGACATCCACCGCTTGTTGAAGTGCGGATTCAACCTCAGCATTGTTGCCTGTTAAAACCCAGATAATGATGTCGTGTGCGTAAAGGCATAGAATAGCCGGGGGATAGCGTTTAATTTTGAAGTTAGCGTGAGCAAGGCGACATTGAAAAGTAAGGGGGAGAGAACGGATGCTTAGTGGTGACATTGCTACCGAAGGTTATAGGGTAAGAGAGGAGAGAGCCAAAGCTAAATTTCAGATGTACGACCAGAGAGGAAGGTGCGTATATACTCGTAGGTACGGTGACCAATATTTAGTAGGGAGAGGTTAGCGAGAATAGCTCCGTGCGAGACATTGTCCTCCTCCCCATCTTTCTCACTTCGTGTGCTGGGAACTCATGAAGCACAGCATTCTCAACCGTCTTAATCATTATGTTGAAGATAATGATCTCCTACCTCGCACCATAACTGGCTTCCGCTCAAATCGCTGTACGCGAGACGTTATACTCCAGCTCTCTCGAGAGACAGAGATACTGTACGCCTCTACCAGAGCGGGCACAAGGCCTTTTCTAGGGCTTGAATTAACTAAAGAATAATACTCAAAACAAGGACGCGATCCGCCGGCTACGCGTCACGGCGCACCAGATAGGCGGGCTGGTGAGGCGCATTGCCACCCTTCGCAAGGGCATGACAAAGAGCCACATAATAGCATCAATAGAGTGCATTCAGATAGGCTGCTGCAGTTGGGAATATTTAACAGGCTCGCTGAGCTAATGGAAGCCCATAACACGGTACAAGTGACCCGTTTGTCGTGCACTGTAGCGGTAAGCGTAATTCTGGGAAACTGAACATCCACCCCGCTGCGGAGGTATCTGCAGCATCACATTTGTCAGTCGGCATTACTAGAAGAATAGTTTCTAAACCAGTAGCCAAGAGCATGCTACCAGGCAGATACGACACGCGTAGGAAATCAAGCGCGTAGGCACTTGATAAACAGTCCGAAAGCGAACCACGAGCAGCGTACATGGATGCACCTGAACACATCAAAGGCTGGACATACGTGGCATATATGGCCACTCCAAAACCAGCCCTCGTTTTCGCCACAAACATTGAGGCTAGCTCTACACCGGAAGCAGAGGAAGTATATAGCTATCGCCATGGTCATCGCGGATCCTCGCATCAAAGCTATTCTAACCGGCTCTAAGAGCGCAATTCAAAATTTCGCCAAAATATCGGTAAAGGCGCTCGCAATGTGAAATCTGCGCAACCGAACTCTCGACCTCAAAGTGAATATAGTATGCGTTCCGGCTCACGCGGGTAACTCCGGAAACGAGGGTGTCGACAGCCTAGCCCGATTTTTAACCAACCGGGGGACAGGAGACCTCTATAGGAACGGACCCCCCGCCTAGGCGCCTCACACGTACGCAGAGATTACAAACTTTTATAGCGAGCTAAGATGCAGGCATGCCGCCCATAACCGCGACCTGGACAGGCTGCAAGCCACGACACTCAGAAACCTACAAACAAAGGCCATTCTTAGCTTCTAGCGATTGTTAAATGACAAACGGTGAATACGACCCTGCAATTTCCGCACTACATTTCCAGGACGAACGCAACCCAAGACCATATATTATGGGAATGCGCTAGCAAATCCCCTGGGACGACACTCTTGCCAGCTTCCTCGGCAGAAAAATGGGAAAAGGTCTTGGCCAGTTCAAGAAAAACAACCCGGGTGGTCCTCATCACGCGAGCTCACTAGTTTGCCGCCGACTGGGGCGACCGTGGACTTTCCCCAGCCCCAACTAATCCCTTTCATTTCTTGGCAGCAAAGTTGTAACCACCTTGGTGGCAAACAGCGCAGCGACGCGGACAGAGTGGAAGAAAATACAGGACAAGCGCTGACTCACAACTGAAATTTATTTAAGGAAAGCAGTACCATTTATAGAAAAAGTGGCCAACTTATCAGCTAGTACATAGTCAAAACCCAAGTTTCTACGTGGCATCGAGGAATGCAACCTCACTGTCATATAATGAAATAGATGGCTTACTGACACATAACCTTGTTTTTTTCTTCATGTGATATGCTTCCATAATCTCACGTGTTAATCGGGACGGGTGTTTGTAGAGGATATCACAGTAAGGCAATGAAGGAAAACAAAATTGGCAGTCTCGAACATGGTCAACTAGATGATTAGATTTGTTAGCTTCAATATTATTTGCATGCTCTTTCAAACGTGTATTGATGCAACGTCCCGTCTGCCCGATATATATTTGTCCGCATGACAATGGGATTTTGTACACAACCTCTTCTGCGCATGGCACATACCTTGTTTCGTGCTTAACCCCACAAGTTGTTTCAGATTCTTTTCGTTGCTCAGCCTTTCTTTCCAAAACAGCACAAACCCTTTTAAGTTTCTTGGGTGCTGAAAAAACCACCCCTACGCCATACCTTTTTGCCACATTTTTAAGATTATGTGAAATACGGTGTACGTATGGGAGGATGGCAAACTTTTTCCTTTCCTTCTCTTTTTTTTTCATTTCATTATATGACAGTGAGGTCGCATTCCTCGATGCCACGTACAAACTTGGGTTTTGTCTATGTACTAGCTGATAAGTTGGCCACTTTTTCTATAAAATGTACTGCTTTCCTTAAATAAATTTCAGTTGTGAGTCAGCGCTTGTCCTGTATTTTCTTCCACTCTGTCCGCGTCGTTGCGCTGTTTGCCACAAATATGTACCACCAACTCGCCCGTTTGGCTATTGTAACCACCCCCACCCCCATTCCCCGCCGTGGTGTCTAGGCTGTTGCGACTGCTAGAATGAAACGTAAAGTGCACGGGCCTGCCCAGTGGCTCAACCTGAGCCAAAATTGCTGCGATTCGCTCAGAAGGACCAGCGCAGAAAAACATAACGGACAAGAAAGGACGACTGGTTTGCGCTGGTTTTTCTGAGACAATGGCTTACCAACGAGCCCAATTCAAAGTTTTGCTGAGATGTGAGAGGAAAGAAAAGGACAGTAGGAGTTGAACGAGATAGGAGAGGAAAAAAAGGACGCGCGTCGCAACAACCGTGTCATCAGAAACGACGACGACGGTTAAGCAACATACACCCGGTGACAAGGAGCCCTTGCCCCATGGGATAGCTTCCAGGCCTTAGGGGGCTGGGAGCTAGGGTCTCTCGCGGTGCCAAGTGGTTGTATTGGGACTGAAGGAACATTGGAAAGTGCACGGGCAAGGCCAGTGGCTCAAGCTGGGGAAAGATTGAAAGACTTGACGCGCGTCGGAAGAACCACGTCACCCAAAACGGCGACGACGGTTTGGCAACAGAGAATGCCCACTGCCTCAATCTGAGCGACAATCGCCACCACGTGCAGGCACTAGGAGAGTTGGAAGAAATAGGAGAGGACAGACTGAAAGACAGGACGCGCGTCTTAACAACCGCGTCATCCAAAGTGACGACGACCGTTTAGCAAACGACGCACCCGGTGACAAGGAGCTCTTGACACACGGGGTAGCTTCCTGGCCTTAAGAGTCTTGGAGCTAGGGTCTCCGCGGTGCCTAGCTTTTGTATTGCGACTGAAGGAAGAATGAAGGAAAATGCACGGGAATACCCACTGCCTCAAGCTGAGCCGCAGTCACCACCACGTGCAAAAAGGAGGAGAGTTGAAAGAGATAGGAGCGGAGAGGTTGTACAAGACCCGCGTTGAAACAACCGCGTAATCCGAAACGGCGACGACGGTTTAGCAACAGATACACCCGGTGACAAGGAGCCGTTGCCACATGGGGTAGCTTCCAGGCCTTAAGGGGCTGGGAGCTAGGGTCTCTCGCGGTGCCTCAGATGTACTGCTCCTGTAGGAAGAGTGAAAAGTAAAGTGCACGGGACTGCCCACTGGCTCAAGCTGAGCAACAATTGCTGCCACGTGCAGACAGTAGGAGAGTTGAGAGGAGAGGAAATATTGAAAGACAAGACGCGCGTCGCAACAACCGCGTCTTCGAAAACGACGACGACGTTTTAGCAACAGGTACACTCGGTGACATGGAGCCCTCGCCAGATTGGTTAGAGCTCCTAGATCCCATTCCTGTAGGGCCAGGTGCCACCGCGCCTTCTACATTGTCTGTCGTTGTGGCTGAAGGAAGATTAAAAATGAGTGCTGGCATTACGGGGCTATGATCTAGGGGCTCTCACACATGTGGTTCGGGCGGCGTCTAGGTAGTGAGCGCTGGTCTTCACTCATCAAGAGCTAATCACGTGGTTATTCACATGACGCAACTTGCGAGAGCGAGCGGTCGGAACGGCGGTCAGTGCAACGTGGGAACGAGCGGTAGCACTGCGTCAATTCAAGAGGTTTGATGCCTCAGGCACACGTGCGACGAGCCAGAGGTCAAATCTATGCGTCATTTAACCTTCACCTTTGCGTTCCAGAAGTGGAGATTTTCGCTTCAAAAAGTTAGCTGTGGTTCCACCCGGTTAAACCAAGTAAGATGAGCAAAAGATCTTTTAAGGTAATCACACGAAGGTAAACACACGCCACATGTTTTCATATAGGGAATGGCGCGCCACGCGATTTCCGGCAGTTGCGACAATGCTGTCCGCGCCGCATACGCAACGTCACGTGATTCGATAGTTGCGATGCGAGCGAGTGCCGTCGGGTCAACGGGCGCAGTTGCGGCGAGGTGTGAATAGTGTGGCATAACGTCCGAGACAAAATTTAAAGGCGAAAGCCCTGGCTCATGAGTGGCGTGGACGGAAGCTGTAGACAGTAGTCGCCGCACGAACTGTCAATCATAAGTTCTGTGGTAAATAAAACAAAACTATAGAAGTTGATTAAGCATCAATTCTTAAGCAACGTATATGTAATGAAATAAACCAGACATTGAAAATTAGGAAGAAAATAAAATAAAAAGGGAGAATGAAAATGAAGAATAAAAGTAAGCAGCAATTAAAAATGAAAACAAGAAAACAATAAAGGATTACAGAAATAACAGAGAATGAAAAATTCAGGTAGATTGAGGACAGGGAAAGGCATTCGCATTTGCGCTCTTAGGCAGACTTAATTTTCTTGCAGTGAGTCGCGGACGCCTGTTCCAACCAGCGGCTGCGTCATCGTTCTGTATCTCACGGGAAAATAAGCATTGCTCCTTGTTGTTTGGGGAAGCATCCATGAGAGCAATGGCCTCCTTTCTTTCTCATGACAGGATGAAACAAGCTGTTTATGTTATTCAGCCATCTGCCACACGATAAGCATCCGCGCAGTTACTGGGCACTTTCACTATACCGCGTACCATGCTACCGTTATCTGAGTACCCTGAGTCCGCGCGCAGTCAGTGCACATGCCAAAATTCACCTTGACGGAGCCAGATGATGCCAGGTAACGGGCAGATGCATGCGCGCCTGGCGCCTCAACGGGACCAATAAGGTTGGGCGCACGTCCAATGTTCAAGCTCCCGAACATTAACACAGTGTGCAAAAGGTGTACACTGATTTGCGAGTTCGACTCTTGCTCGAGCTGCTGCGGAAGCGCCGACCAAGGGTGGTCGGCGCGGAGAGCGCGGAGAGGACAAAGTGTCGAGGATTTGTCAGTCTAGTCGGCGTTTTCTCAAGTGGTTCTTGAAAGGACTCTTTATTGGGCTGACTTTCGGACACAGATACCTGAACAACCAGGCGCCGAAGACAGCGAGAAATGTTTTCGGCGATCCACGGAAGACAGGATCCCCACTTTTCTCGGCCACGGTGAATTTAAATTTGACAAAGAACCTCCGATTGAGTCACAAAGGTAACTACGCATTCTCTAGCAATGTAGCAGTCTAACGTGGCTGCAGTCATTCCAGATAAACTAGCTGCCTTTCGAGTCAGAAAATGTTGTAGCCGCGAACCACCGCCTCTGTGCAAAAGTGAGTTTCAACAGCTCAGTTTTGCACAAAGCCGGTGGTTCGCTGCTGCAACATTCTCTGACGCGAAAGAATGAGCAGCAGCTCGGACTTCTAACGTGAGGACGAGAGGTCGGCTACAGCCAAGTGGCGCTAAATGACATCCACTACTTGTTGAAGTGCGCATTCAACCTCAGCATCGTTGTCTGGGTTTCAACAGTTGCGGGCAGATACCACGTTGATGTCGTCTTTTCTGCACCTAGAAAACTTAGCGCAATGTGCAAACATGTCCATCAGAGGCACTACGGCAAGAGCAAGAGGGAAATTAAAGGGAGCTGGTACATTGTACGACTTGTCCCCAGGGCATCGTGAAGCCTGATCATTGAAGCAGGATGGTTTCCCCATTGCCCACTAGAAACTCTACGAAGCACATTGAGACGCGAAGATAGTGAAGTCACAGTCGAGTCCACAGCTCGTCGCCACTGTAGACGTGAGTCAATAGTGACGCCCAAAAAACGTATGTGGTTAACCTGACGAAGGCAAGACTGATTAAGGTCTATGCTCAGCCGCGCATACCGTCGTCCCCTACCTGGAAACAGGACGAAGCCAGATTTTTCCACCGAGAGAGTCAACCCAACACGTTGAAGGTAACTTTTAACTGAAAGCACGGCCTGTTGCGCTAATAGAGCTAAGCGTTTGTGTTGATATCCGGTTAACCAAAGACAAATTTCGTCTGCATATATCGACATATGGACATGCCTACAATGTTTTTGCACTTTTGCGGGAAGACCAGCCATGACAACATTAAAGAGCGTTGGGGACAGGACACTACCCTGAGGTACCCCTCGCGATACCGCCCTTTCGGAGCTCATTGTACTGCCTAACCGCACTCGAAATTTACGATCACTGAGAAATGAGTGAATGAATCGCAGAAGATAGCCCTGTACGCCTATGACCTGCAGACTATTCAGTATTGAGCTCTGGAGGACGCTATCATAAGCCTTTGATACGTCAAGGAAAATAGCTAGTGTTGAAAGTCCAAAAGCACTCTGATGTTCAATGTGGCATATCAAGTCCAGGACGCTATCTTGCGCGCTTAAACCTGTGCGGAATCCAGTCATGCATGTTGGTAGTGCCCTTCTATCCTCAAGCCACCAAGACAAACGCTTACTTGCCATCTTCTCCATGAGCTTAGCCACACATGACGTCAGCGATGCAGGACGATGCGAGGCCGCGTCTGTCATCTCTTTGCTGGCCTTCAGCAGTGGGACTACACAAGCCACCTTCCATGAAGGGGGAACGTCACCAGACTCTTACACTCGATTGAGATAGGTTAGGAGCATCTTCCGGTGTTCCAGAGGCAGGTTCTGTAACATTTGATTGGTAATGCCGTCAGGACCTGGTGCACAGCGACGCCGCAGGCTGCGGAGCGCTGTCTGTAGTTCTCGAAGTGTGAACCGGGCGTCCATAACAAACGGAGACGTAGCAGGCAGAGCGCAGGGATGAATGCCTGGTCTGGAATTTACAAATGCATCCGCAAGTTCCTCTGCCAAGCACACGAGATGTTTCTGCGTGCGCAATGCAAGCGCCTCGAAAGGTTTACTCGGACGACAGCCACCAGCAAGACTGCCAACGACACGCCAAATTCTCGTTATCGGTGAGAAAACAGTCAAACTAGCGCAAAAGGATGCCCACTGGGACCTTCAGAGCTTGTTCGCATGACGTCTAATGGCAGAGTTGAGCCTGTTGAAAGTTTTCTTAAAGGCTATGTCGTCCTTCTTCCGCAACTGTTGTCGCTCCGCCCTTCTGCGCGCTGCGTAGAGGTTCCTGAGTTTTAAATCCGGAGTCGAAAAATGATCAGGTAGGTTGAGCGCCGTGGTAGCAGCCATCTTAGCATAAATCATTTTGTCTGTCACATCACCGGAAACACAGGCTAAGTATCGCAGCTGGAACGCCTTGAGTTTTTGCACAGAACGGGATTAAGGGGGGCTCTCGGCGTTCCGCAGGCTGATCCAAACAATGCAGTACTGTATGAGTCTCAATCGAAACCTCTTCGGCTAGCCGCTTCACAAAGACTTTTGCTGCAAATTGTCCGCCTCAGAGAGACTGTTGCCGGGAGAGCGCTTCTACAGTGCCTTCGAAAGAGATCTGAGTCCCGGGCGTACTTGGCTTTAAATACTCTTCGTTCTCTGGGTCTCGAGCTTCGAGATTGACCTAAGGCGTTGGAGCCACCTTGGTCCTTTCCTAGCCTCGATTGTTCCTTGACAATTCCCCACGTTCGCGCTAAGCGGAATTCTCCTTTAGCGGCAATGCGTTCGCTCGTACTGGAACATCTTGAGACCGAATACGGCAGTCATCGTCAAATTTTTACAGACGGCTCTGTGGACAACGTCAGAGGATCTAGTGCAGCTGCTTTTCATATTCCATCTTTGAAGTATGATCGGTCTGTTCGTTTTGCTAAAGTCGTGTCCTCCACAATGGCCGAAAGCGTTGCCATTGAGGCAGCTCTAAAGAAGCTACGGTGTTGTACGCCTCAACCTACTGTCATAATTACGGATTCAAGATCTGCCCTTCAAAGGTTAGAGTACGGGTTCCCCACTGATGCCTTGAGTCTTAGATCCCTACGTTTGGTGCAGAATCTACATAGCAAATGCTTCTCTATACGCTTTCAATGGGTGCCCTCGCACATAAGTGTCTTAGGCAACGAGATAGCAGACGACCTCGCCCATACAGCTCTCTCCGGGATTCCAGTACATGGAGTCCCTCATGAAGTCAAGCAAATGTTCAGAGATGTGGTGTTGTGCCACTTCAGTTCTTTGTGGAGTTCTCTTCATCAGCTATGTGTGACCAAGGGTCTCAAAAGGTACCAAGCCACTTTGCTGCGCCGCGTTCGCACGGATTCTGCTCGTACGCAGCGTGGATGTATAAGACTGGCCTAGCGTTGTCACCATTGTGTTCAACGTGTGGTGTGTGTGGTGACATAGAACATTACCTCTTGTGCTGTAGTTTGTACAACGCGGAACGGGCTGCGTTATTCGGATCCCTCAAGAAGGCAGGAGTTCCTCACAGTTCTCTTCAGGACATTGTTTTCCCGCGCGGAAGCCAGTCGAGTGGAAGGGATGCTTCTCGCCTTCTTCTACTTTACCTGCAGGACACGGATTTGGCCTCCACATGGTGACCTCAGGAGTGTCTATTTGAGTTTTTGCGGACAGTGTTCCTGTGATTTCCATTTAAGTGTCGCTACGATGGAGCAATTGCCGAAGCAACTGCAAGGCTAATCCTACCGGTAGTTTACAACCACTCAACTCAACTCCACTCAAGAGCAAGAGGGATGCTTATCAGGTGCGTCATGTGTCGCCATCTATACCTTGCGAATTAGGGGTTGTATATCATGTCCCCTTCTTCTGCGGTGCCATGTACATTGACCAGCTGGCAGGTGCGTCAACAAACGCTTGATGGAGCATGAAAACACCTGGAAAATTGACCCCCTGTCTCAAAGGGCTCCCACAGCAGGCAATGCCAATGCAGGCATGAAAAGGATCATGCAGAAAGGAGAACTAAAGGGGACACCCTTGCCCAGGCGTCTTTCCAGTGCAGAAAGTGCAAATGTGTTCCCGATTACAAGAACACGTGCATCCTGTTCCGACATAACAATAAATTAACACGCGAAGTAATGGAGGCTTTTTATGTTGACCACAATAACACAAAATCTATCAGCAGCCCTTGCATAACGTTATCCTAGAGGGAATAGAGCTATCGGACCTCCCACGTGCCTTCCAGATAACTTTTGTTGATTGATAAGTAGTTCACTGTTTGTATTTATACGCTCTTCGTTCTTCAATAAAAACCAGTTGATAGTCAGCGCCTGTTTGTGCTAGTCCTTCATTTTTGTCCCGTTCGTGTTGCGCTGAGAGCGAAAGTGAACACTAACCAACTCGCCCAAATTTCCGCCTTGCTTTTCCACTTTACCACCCTCACGATGCCATTGCGTTTTTATGGAGGAAGAACGCTAAGGTGCCCGTGTGCTGTGCGATGTCAGTGCACGTTAAAGATCCCCAGGTGGTCGAAATTAGTACGGAGCCCTCCACTAATGTACCTCTTTCTTCCCTTCTTCTTTCACTCCCTCCTTTATCCCTTCCCTTACGGCGTGGTTCAGGTGTCCAACGATATGTGAGACAGATACTGCGCCATTTCCTTTCCCCCAAAACCAATTATTATTATTATTATGCCATTGCGATGCATATGGCAAGTGAGAGGTACATTGCGATGTCAGTGCATGTTAAAGATCCCCAGGTGGTCGAAATTAGTGCGGAGCCCTCCACTAATGTACCACTTTCTTCCCTTCTTCTTTCACTCCCTCCTTTATCCCTTCCCTTACAACACTATTCAGGTCTCCACCGATATGTGAGACAGGTACTGTGCCATGCCCTTTCCCCCCAAAATTAAGATTCATTTTCCAATAAATTCGGCAATTTTTGACTGACAGACAACCTTAGATTCGAATCGAGGATAACGAACATGGTACTTTTCATTTAGGAGCCAGGGGTACGCCGCAGGGCACAGTGCTCTCTCCCCTGTTATTCAATCTGGCTATGATGCACTTACCGGCCAACCTGGATGTTGTCGCCAGTGTGCAGCATGCTCTGTATGCCGATGACATCACCCCGTAGGCCACGCGGGGCTCCCTTGGAGACACTGAGGCCAACGTACAGGAGGCGGCGACCATAGCGGACCGTTATGCTCACCACCACGGCATCGAATGCTTCCCCAAAAGTCTAAATTTGTGCAAATATGCCCCTCACCAAAGTGCCCAGCAAAAATTGCATTTCTCTTGGGACTGTAATAATAATAATATTATTACTACTAATAATAACAATTATCTTTTTGGGAAGGGAATGGCGCAGTATCTGTCTCATGTACCGTTGGACACCTGAACCGCGCCGAAAGGGAAGGGTTAAATAAGGGAGTGAAAGAAGAAAGGAAGAGAGAGGTGCCGTAGCGGAGGGCTCCGGAATAATTTCGACCACCTGGTGATCTTTAACGTGCACGAACATTGTACAGCACACGGGCACCTTAGCGTATCAATAGCCGAGCGCCCTAACCACTGAGCCACCGCGGGGGCCTCTTGAGACAGGTCCATTCCCTGAAAATATCGAACACGGGGTACTGTGCTCTTTATACATCATCACAAACAATCAGAAACGACATTGGCCAAACTTCATATTGTGGGGGACCAGGCAGGATGCACGGTCCGCCGGATTTCTAACAAGCGCGGCGGTTACGATGCAAGTACGCCTTGCGACTGGGGCTTGCCTTTGTAACAAGTCGAATATTATATTCGACTCCATACCTCCACTCAAAGTCATCCTCCGCAAAATTAATAAGCGGGCTCAGGACCTTCACGCGAACACCTCCAACCAACGCGTCCTGGGGCTGGGTATGAACAGACTTCGGGAGCTCCGGGAAGCCCACTTGACCAGACATCATCGGGTCGCCGCCTCCTTGCCCGACTACACATCCAACACACCACTATCATGGAAGCGCTCGTATGTATTCCACCCCAGTGGAGATGCGCCCTCCACGTGTGCCCTCTTTTGCGAGCACGAATTGTGAGGACCATAATGGCCCGCGCCTGGCGTGGGCGGAAACCCTGGCCCGCCAGTATGGATCGAAACCCGGCGTATTCTACGTCGATGCCTGGAGAGCGGGCGGGCCCACTATAGTAAAGATTCTTTGTATGAAGAAAGAATTCGTAAACGTGCTTGAATAGAGCCAAACATTTTTTTAAAACCATTACTCAGAGTTTTGTTCCCGCGTGATTTATCCACTGTTATTCGAAAGCAAACATTAAGTTGTACACTCGTTCAATTCGAAAACTACTGCAAGGTAATTTGTATGCAAAAGAAAAATTGTAGCAGCCTTCATCGCCTACCATCGTTCTCTCGTGCATCGGTCTTTGCTTCTTTAAAAGAGTATCAAAACGCTGTTTCCTTTCTTTTTCACAGCCTTGGACGCTTGGTCGCTTCGGCAACTCTCGGCCAGCAGCATGAATTTTCGGCGTCATGCGATAAGAGCCGCATGCGCAGATACCTACATCGGGCATAACGCCCTGTCGCGGGCAACAGTCGCGCTGCAGCCGACCTTGTTCATCCATCGCACGCTTGAAACCAGCACAGTAACTGAGCAAAGCTCCCTGTCACGTGGTATTTTTCAAAATGGCGGGCTTTCTTTGAGAAGGGGAATAAACGACCACATGAGAGATATCGTGTAGGAAACAATTTTTTGAGGTTTCTGAAGGTTCTCTAGACATTTCCGTATCACACTTGGGGTATGTAGCGAAGATGATGAATTAAACAAAGCAAATGAACTAGTTAGGGGGAAATGAAAAAGTAGCCTGAGTACCTCTAGGCTAGTGCCAACATTATATACTTGGTTCCACTCACGTCCGAAGTTCCTTTCATTTTTTAAACTTTTGGCTCAAGCCTCAAGCTTTGTGGGACAACATGTATATTGGATATTGCCGAGACATGGCAATTTATAATTCATCCCTTTTTTATTCGTGGCTACTGTGAACGTTCTTCCGTACAGTAATCGCAGGATTACGCTGATGTGCCTTTGGTTTAATTAGTAGTAGTGTCCAACCAATCGGTAAGATATTCCAAAACTATTTCGTTACTTCGAAGTTCACATAGGCAGATGGCTGGGCGTCGTTCGCCGGAGACGGATTTGTTTTGAACAGGGTGGAAGTGTTGCCGACGTCATTTTGACGCTGTTGTCTGTTTAAAATGTCGCAATTATGCTGTGTTTTGACACCGAATGCATTCCAACAGGCCTTCTAACCTATGCAGTTTTTCTGAATGGCACAAGCTTCTCTTGGTGTCCCATTTGAGGCCACGTGCTCTATATTCTCTCACTAATCATGGCCTTCTTGTGAATCAGCCTGACTAATCCCAGTTAAGGACAACGGTTTCACCCATATGCCTGAAACTTATCGTGTCCTTTGACATGTTCGGCCACCTTACCCCCGGAAACTACTTAATCCCATCTGTCCACCAGATTTTCTGCCACCATAAGTTCCGATTGCTTCCTTCTACGATCTATTGAGACCACTTATGACCATCGGCTATCTGCCTTCACATCACATGCACTTGCAATTACGTTTGCTCTTGATTTCAAATACGCAATCATTTAGCCGTTTGCTCTCTGGCCAGGCCAATTCCTCTCTTCCTGTTTCTTAATCGTGCATCTATCATGTTGATTTACATGACCAGCTATGCTGTGCGCAACCTATTTACAAGGTTTTCCGTAATTATAGTCAATGTATCCGCTTCATATGTAAGTGCGGGAAAGATAAAAATGTGTAATGCTTTCGCCGTGATGGTTACAGGAAATGAGCTGTTCCAGACCTGAGAGTTGCTGCTATATATGCAACACAAAATTAATTATTTTATTTTCCTGGCTATTTCCATCGCGTAGTCATAATAAGCGGGTATCTGCGCTTAGAAGATGCATTCATTTTTGGCATACAAAAGTAAAATACTCTGTCCTTTTGAGACTAGTAAAAAAAACTTTTTACATCTTTGAAATATGTTGAAGGGCCACCTTTATACTTTGCCTGCCTGTGCACTGGATATTACTTTCCTATCAGTCCCCTAAGCTACTTATCAATTCAGTGTGATCAGCCAAACGGGAATCGCCCGGCTTTTACCTATCATATTTTACCGATAACTCTTCTCAGTCCACGGTCCTGAATACATAATTTTAACGCGCGGTGAATAGTACTGAATAGACACTGTCGCCCTGGACTGACGTTCTTTTTACTTGGAAGTTATCACTTTTCTTACCGATGTATATTTCCGATCAGGCCGCTATAGTTGTATTTTTCAGCAGCTTTGCATAGTTTTCTCCTAAACAGTGGAAAGGCAATGCCCATGGGACTGCTGTGGATTCAAATAAGTGAAACGTTTTCTTCTACTACACGCAGGACAATATCGCGGTTTCTTATACTCTGCGTATATCTTTATCATCTGTTTTAAGGTGTGAACATGGGCCACAGCCAGTCGCCGTTAGGAAGGCCAGCAACCTTCTTTGGTCAACGAAAGTATAAGGTTCCTGAAACTTTTCACCGATTACCTTAGTGAAGAATACCTTGCATGATCATGGAATGTTTGCTGATGCAAGCTGTGCTACTCTTGTATCGAGAAATTCTCTTCTTCAGCTTAGCCCGCTGTCTGTGGTATAGGAAATCTATCGTGAACTGTTTTATTATCTGTAGAATATATTCAGCGCTCAGCGCTAATTTCGCGCCACTTAATGCACGGGAGGCGTTGCAGGGAATATTTGAAAAAAAAAAGTGATGATGAAGACTCCCAGCTCCAAAACCCAGAGCATTGTTACGGATGGAATGGTGTTCGCACCCTCGTGGTCGTCGGAAATCTTTTGCGATTCGGAATGGTTTAACTCTTCAATTGTTTTGGACCAGAACCCGGTTAAAAATAAATTGACTCACATGTTAGATAATTTGAACATTTGCCGATACTTAAATGCGAATTTTCATTTCGTGTGCCGTGGGCATCTTTATTTCCTTTGTTTGCCCTTTGTTCAGTGCTTTTGCTCAGCTAAAAATCCGTCAATAAAAGCGCATTTTTTATCGAATTCGTATTGTGATCAGTTTGGTTTCTGAAGCATGAAGAGTGAAAGAGGTGCATTGTCTTCACCGTAATTTCTAGAATCGCCTACTGCCAGCTTCAGCAGAGTGACACTCCAAACAGATGAATACAGTCACTAAACCATTGAATATGCCAAGCTTAAAGAAATCAAGTTTCCAGCTATTTTTGTTAGATGAACGCAAGACACGCAGGGGCAGATGGCATCTCGCGTCTTGTGGTCGGCGAAAAAAATTTGCCTTTAAAGAAATTTTCTTTTCATCCGTGGTGAACCCCCTAGCTTCGCTACATGCATTGTAGATGTTCAGGTTCACCGATCGGCAACAATACAAGTTTCAATGAATAGATGGAACCTTCGCATGATAAACTCAGCCTAAATTTACTCACATAGCGGTTGAGGATTTTCGCTATTAGTCTTTTGCTCCCTAATTCAAATGGTATTAAGCAGCAATCCAGATGTCTAAACAACTTAAAGTTAAGGTGAGGATATTAGAGGCAGACACAACATGGGACGAGGGTGACGCAAGAATTTTGCAGTTTATGAAGTCCACGAAGCTTCTGCCCCTCAGTGATAAGGGCACTGGACTGCTGCGCCGGAGTACCCGGGATTAATCCAGTCGGCTGATGCAGCGTTTCGATGGAGCCAAAACTCGAAAGGCGCTCGTGTGCTGTGCGATGTCAGTGCACGTTAAGGATCCACAGGTGCTCCAATTTATTCTGAAGCCCTGCTCTACGGCAACTCTTTATTTCTTTTTTCACTACCATTGTCCTCCTTTCCCTTACGGTGCGGTTGCGGTGTCGATCGATATGAGACAATTACGGCACCGTTTCCTTTCCTCAAATCGCCTATTTTCAAAGGACAATTTTTATTGTGCAGCAGACGGCTGTTCTTTTTTTTGCTGTTCGTCGTCAACAGGATAAAACACAATGAAGAGTATAAATACAATATCCACTTCGCCTAAATATCAGGTTATAATTTGAGATTGATTAAAACTTCGATGCAACGCTGCCAGTACACAGTGTTGAAAGCAAGCAATGGTTCCACTTATGCGTTGAATTTGTTGTGCAGAAGCCTCCTACTGATCCACTAATATTTTGTGCGCTGTATGCATTGGCTAGCGGTACCTAATCAAGTAAGCACCGGCTCAGTTAGCGGTCAAAGCAACCCAGCTGTCTACTTCGGCTGTTGTTCAACACGGCTTAAAGGCTGGTGTAGATATCCGCCACCGGTTGGTTTCGTTACTGATTGTCTCGGTCAGATATATTAAGTGCTTCCATTTACCCCTTTTTGTACACATTGACTGCTTGTCTCGAGGTCAAATCAACTTACCTTTTTGTATTCAATAAGCGTATGTCAGCTATGGCTAGCCAGCCTTTCTTCATAAACATCTTTATTTTTATGAACTCTTCCGGAACTTGGGATCACTTACGTTCAGGATGGCTTTAAGTGTCCAGGTGGTCGGCTGAGGAATCCTTGGCGCACCATTACGCAGATATCGGCGCGCTTTTCACGTGACGTCACTTCATCGCACATAATAATTCGTGACGCTGATTAGTGGCCCTTAAAATTAAGCTTTCCTTTAATGTCTTTTGAGCACACTGCTCTGCGACAAGCTTGTACAAATCCTGCGTTTATCATCCTGAACGAACATCATTTGTGGAGAAGACTGCACGGCTCCAGGCCGAAGGGACTTCTGTTCACTTCCGCTGGGCAACCTTTAAAGCAAAAGCTTTGCTTGCCGAGCGGCGCCGATTTCGCTGCGTCTGCACAAATTACCTTCAAGAGGAGGAACGCAGAGGCGTAAGTAATTACGTGACGCACCAAGTGACTCGCAGCAGCTGCAGTCGCGCGCTCGCCTGTCTTCGCAGGGGCTGCGCGCTGCCTATCCAGTGTGTCGCTACGGACGAAGCAAGTCAGCCGGAGCCAACGTCCTCGAGAGTTCGTACTCGCAGACGTCGGGCCGAGTCTGATCACCCGGTCAACACTGCCAACCATGCGAGGGATTTAGCAGTCGACAGCGAGCGTAAACGCGCTAAACGGCCAGCCGAAGGCAACGAAGAGCGTGAGCTTCGGCTGGCTTGACGGCGAGCGAAAGATGCCGAATGAAGTCAGCGACGAGCCTTGTTAGCAGCCGAGGCGGAGAGTGGTGAGCCGCTGGAAGAGAGTTCTCGCAGTGCGGAATGCACATGACCCACGTGGTCCGTCTATCTGTCAGACTGTGCTCCGGCCACGAAAACCTTAAAAGGGGACTTTACGTGTAATCCTTGCTTTCGCTTGCATAACTGTGGATAGCTGAGCTAAGCCGCAGCCATTTTTTTCTTTGCAGCGAACCTGCTTTTCCACGTCACTACACCCATTCCACGAATCTGTATTTTCCAGTCGCGCCGATGCGGCGTTTTCCTCCGAACGGGACCATTAGCGCTTTTGCTTTAACTGGTGGTGGTGAAATACTTTACTTAGCGAAGGCCAAAAAAGAAAAGAAAATTGTGTTGCTGCCGTTCCGTGGGGGGCCTTCCTGCTACCGGTCGTGGCCTCCATGTCATGCCTGGCGGCGACTTCCACTGCCCAGGTCATAAGCCGTACTTTAATGTACGGCTCCGAGCTTTCCAAAACAGCCTCCCACAGCTGCAGACTGTTCAAGTGCCAGAAAGCGGGGGCCGAAAGTGCCAGACATGAATAAAGAATGTGAGCATAGTCTGCTCGGGGGTGGCTGCAGAGCGTGCATTACGGTGAGAATTGGCACCGGGGTGAATGAGGGCAAGGGGGGCAGGGGAGAGCAATGTGTGGGCGCCTGTAAATGGCGCCACGTGCTCTGTTGGAGCTTAGAGAGGGACTTGTTAGGGAGAGGGAGGGATAGGCGGGAGTTCCGCTGATGAAACGTGTTGAAACGGTGATGAAATGTGATGAATAGGCAATGCGTCGTTAGGCAGCGCCTTGATGTGTTCTCAACTCAAGGATTGACATCGGTCGTATTTCAGGGCAGTTGGCTGCTGGGCGTTAACGTATTTCATTCATTTTCTCATTGCTGCTTACTGGTAGTAACAAGCAGCTCTGTTTACAATCCACTCTTGTGAGATAACTTACGTTGACTCTACAAAACCCAACTAGATGGCTGTACCTCTCACTTCCCGCAGACATCGCAATGGCACCCTGACGGGGTTAAAATGGAAAAAGAACTGTATGTAAGTACAATCAATCTACGTTGACACCGAACACATACCATCGGACGCGATCTTGACCTACTTTGCTTCGCCTTCAAACCTCAGTTTAGGAGGCAACCCTGTGAAACCCTATCACCTCGTACACAGCAGGGAGGCCATGATGACAACGCTCGACGGAGTGTTGCAAGACGTCACCGATGGGGACAACATCGGTGTCGTCGCATACAAGGGTCCGCATTCCGAGTTTGTGTTAAAAAAAAACATCATTATCTGCCGCACATGGTTGGACGAAACTGTGGAAGCGGATGTCGTCTCGGTTGCGACTGTGAGCGACGGCAGGATGTCACTGAGTTGTGGTTGCCGCGGCGAAGCGTCCATCGCCGCTATTGCTCTTTACCAGCAAACGGAACTAGACCAATGCGAGAGAAGTAATATTCACACACAACTTTTGTTGCCGATCGGATTCCACAGTAAAAGTGTAATATCAAGGGTGCTTTATTTGCCCATTTGATTTCGAAAAACATAAACTATAGTTCAGATACTCATTTCTGTACTATAAGGGCCGGGAGTGTACTTAAAGAAGAGAATATTGTACGAAATACGCATGGCTTTTTAGTGACAGAATGCGCCCGCTACAGCCGTCGATCGCCGATAGTAAATAAAAGGCCGCTAAAGTGTTCGCATAACACTGCGTTTTACATTTGTCGTGAGGGTAAAAGCGAACGGAGAGGAAAATTTGTGTGCACTCACTGGCTGCACATTGTGCGCTCCGTGCCGTGCTGAACCAAGACGCCTTGGCGAATTGCGGTCTGCAAGATATCTGATAATAAGTTGGCGCTGTTATCGGACGGTTGTGCAGAAAGTAATCTATTTTTGTCATTCCCTTCATACAGGCACTGCAAGTACTGCGAGATGGCGCTGATAGGTTTTCAATTTATCTGCCGCCAATAAATAAAACGTACCAGGTAATAAATCGTCTCAGTGTGCTTTAATTTATAGATGCCTTGGGAGACTTCGGAGTGGACGTTTTCATAAGTCAGTAATGGTACGAAGCGCAGCCATGCCCACACTGATGCCTGGAAACTCACCTGCAACCTAACTCACGAGCACAATGCAGAGCCACACCACCGCGACTATGGAGAGCTGTAAAGGACACCGAAAAACCGCCTCTGGCATGTCAAACGCGTCGGTGTAGCAGTGCGCCGCTGGCGACTGACCATGCGTGCACAGGTTTGCTCTTCTGCTCACTTACGTCATCTGTGTAGGAGACGCGCTGTGAGGTGTGTCACTGTTATCCGTAACAAGGTATTGCGAGCATTTTGTTTTAAAATTCGTTGTACGGATCCACGCAGAGGTTTCCAATTTGACTCGAGTACTGACAATGACCGCGCCTACTTATCTGTTGCACCAGAGCAGTCCACCAAAATCATTTCAGAGTCCATTAACGTGCACTGACACCGCGGGCATTTCGCATTCCGCTTCCGTCGAAATCTGGCCGCCATGGCGAGAATTCTATTACGTTACCTTGGGATATGCTACCCCACAGGAAAGCCACTGTGACGCTGCTTCGGCTCTGTTCAAAGATATTCTCCTGACATTTATTGTGAAAGCAATTTGCATTTTAGTGTGAAAAATTACGAGTCCCATTACGAGAAATATTAGTGGCATGTGCTAATGTTTCTACTCGCACATGGGGCAGAAAACCCCGCGATGGCAAGAATATACGGTAAGATCATCAAGTCGGCTGTAGGACGCACGCGGCATGCAAAGCGCTGCCGTTTCATGCTCTCGTATACAATTCATTCGTCTATGAGTATATACTATCCACTGGCCGACCTCCATGTGGCGCCAGTTTCACTGACTACATTCTTACAGAATTTCGACGCAAACTATTGCCGTTGAGCATTACCGGTGGTGTGATACGATTTCTGGTTGCATATAACTCACTTGCACTAGGCAAGTTCGAGGCCAGTTTGCGACAGGGGTTCGAACTGGCGACATCTGATTCTTCAATTGTAGGCCTTCCCAGACTCTTTAGCTCTTCCAAAAAGGCACGGTTGAGGTGTCCACTTAGATGTGAGACAATTACTGCGCCAAATGTTTTCCTCAAAACCAATTTTCGTATCAAAATTGTGATGCAACCGTTTGTCGCATAGCGTTCTCGGTGGTCTCATACACGTATGTTTGTGTGTGGTTGGTGTCATCTGTGGTAGCTAGGGTTCACTGCGGCCGATTGTGCACGTGCTTTTTCAGTGTACAGTGAATAATCAACATATGCTGCTCCGAAATCGCCACCGCCCGAAAAGAAGAAAAATCGCCGCGCAAGCATGCAAACGTAGAAAAGGCATGACAAAATCTGTAATGGTTTCCGTAAACAGTTCTAATTGTCTCTGGCAATTTTTTCTGAGCGATATTGAAATAGTTAGCTCCTGGGCCAGTTTGTTGACACAAATTCCAAGGATTCTACCGCCAAGACACACAATGCACCAGAAAGAAGGCAACACAGGCGCTTACAACTGTTTAATGAGGGGAAAGCGTTCACTATGTATACCCTCCCAAAACCCATGCTTATGCGTACGCCTACAAGGCAACCGGGAAATACAACCAAATTTAAAGGTCTTGTCATAGCAGACGTGGAAGAAACCTTTTACCTTCACAGAGAAACAACATATCTGTCAGTGACAAAGTTTGAACACGTATTTTTGTATGTAAAAGACTTGCAAAGTTTCACTAGCCGTTTGCTGACTGCCTCCGCCCAGAATCATCACATCGCGGAACCCTGGTATGTATTTGGGGCACTCCCTGCCGTGTTGAAGAAGTCGCTCACCTTCATTATTTTCAATATTTTTACATGATTCCTAAGTCGGTCGTTAACGCAATGCCCTGTCTGATCAATGTAGGATTTTCCTCAAGACAAGGAAATCTCGTAGACGACATTGGTGACACATTTTACGAGCCGCTGACCATGCCTCTTCTGACAATCATGATTTTAGTTTTCAAAAGTTATGCGACGGCTTTGCTGAGCTAGCCTTCTGAAGGCAGGGAACACAAGCGGAACATTAAACTGTTCAGCAACTTTTTTCGGGCTGTGGGTGAGTTTGTGGATGTAGCGTACCACTACAGGCCTCTCTTTGCCCTGCGATACATTCCTGCGTCCTTGTGTTTTCTGTCTTGGCGCTAGAATTCTTTTACTATCTTCTCAATAACACTTCTGAAGTATGCCGAGAATAAAACACTATCATAAAAAAATGTACTTTCTCTCTTCGTTGAGAGCAGGTTTGGTATAATGGATATCTATATACAGGTAGCGCGCACTGTCTTCCTGGCTCCTTTAGCGGCTGCACGTTCGTCAGAGCCTAGCCACTGTTCTTTTTGCAGGACAGTGCGCTTGACATACTATGCCGCCTTTCGTGCTTTACGTGCCTCCGTACTCCACACTTTTTTTTGTGCTGCGCGGAACTGTAAACGCCCATCGCTGTTTTAACTTCTGAACGCGCCATTGCTCCAGGCCACTCGACATCCGCACTGCTATCGCGTTTGGTCTCCTTTTCACTTTAGATTTCAGTACATTAAAGCCACGTTGCTAGTGCAGACGACACTTTCTATATCTTGGCGGAACCGGTTTAATTGCAAGCCCACAGCGGGAGCTCTCACATCCACAGTCACACTGCCAGCAATACGATTATGCCTACATAGGAACAAACAATTTGTTCTCTAACGCACTCCATGATGAACGCAAAATTTTATTTCGTCAGAAGATGAGCATTTTATTCTTTCACAAGAGAAACGGTGAGGGTTTATGGGGCTTTTACGAACTGCTAGGAGAGTATACGTGTTTCCACGCCCACAAGGGGAGTTTTCAGTTACACTTTGAGAATTAGATGTACAACCATTTATGTATTTAATGAAGAAGTTACGGGAGCTTGTTGTATTTACTCAGAAGGCATTTTTTATTGTTCACTGCATGCGAAGTAGCCATTCTTTAACTTTCTACAATTGGTGCCTTTTCAGGAAGATACAAATCAGGAGCAAAAACAATATTGCAGAGCACACGGAACATTCTGCCTGAAGTGAATGAACCAGCGAGAATTGTATCGCAGTCATTGGTGATGAAATAAGGAGAACCGTTCTTCATTGGTCACCAAATACGCTCGTACGATCATAATGGCGACCCTACGAGCGCGTAGTGGCACTAGGCTGCAGCTTAGGATAAACCTTTAATGCACACTGAAAACCGAAAAAAATCGCACACAACTGAAATTTTGATATCGTGCGCTAAACTAGAAGACATATGTTCATGCCATCCTAGCATTTAAACCTTTTGAAGTAGGCCACGCGGAAGAAATGTTACATGGACAGACTACAGCAGATACTTGGCTGCCATGAAGGAACAGCAGCGATTTGAAGTTTAGCTTATCACCGTAGGACATTATAGAGTTGATAGCTTGGCGTCTCATGACGACGTCACTAAGATCGCAGGGCAACATTCACCTTTGAAAAATTGTTTTGGGTGTATGGGTTAATAAGAGTTTAACATCCCAAAGCGGCTCAGGCTATGAGGGATGCCGTAGTGAAGGGCTCCTGAAATTTTGACCATCTTGGGTTCTGTAACGTGCACTGGCATCGCACAGTACACGGGCCTCTAGAAGATCGCCCCCATCAAAATTCGACCGCCTCTCTTCCTCTCTGTAATTGTATTTTGATAAGAGAGAGCCCAGAGGGCTAAACGACCAGCTAGGTCTTGCAACCGTGTGAGCCATGAAACACCTGCTGGTCGGTTTGAGTGATGAATTCATCCCTATCCAAATATATGTAAAATTTGGTGCAAATACATTAGGGAGGCACTCTTTCTCTGTCACACTATAGTTTCCTTCCGATCCCGTAAGGGTATGACTTGCAAAAGCGAATGAGGAATGCTCTTCTTGATGCTCTTGAACCAAACCAATCGAACACCGTGATTAGCAGGTTGAGGTCGGGGAGCCGCAGGCATTCAGTATCCGCGATGGCTACGAATAGTGCTCGAAATGATCCCTGCTCCGGCTCTGTCGTTAACCACCGGGCACCTTTCCGGAGGATGAAGCGGTCGCGCTCGTTCGGCGCAGTTTTGGGATGAAGTGGCGGTCGCATCCCACCATGCCCAAAAATCGCTGGAGACTTTTCATGTTCATTGCGGGGGAGCTGCACTATCGCCCGGAGTTTCCCTTCTTCTGGGCGAACTGTACCATGCTACGCAATGAAACCAAGGAGGCTGATCTTGCATGTCACCAAATGGATCCTGCCGGGGTTGATGGTGCCTGCGCTCTGCATTCGTTGTTGGACATTTATTAAATGAACGAGATGCTCTTCTAGGCTTTTCGAGGACACTACTACGCCATCCAAGTAGGTCATAGTGTAATTAAATTTAGCGTCTCCGCGAACGCTGTTACTCGATAAAAGCTTGCAGGTGAACTGCACAAACGACAGGGCAATCGTACCGATTCGAACAGTAGCGATGGCAAGTGAATGCCGTTTTCTCGTGGTCGCAGTGGTCAATCGGAATTTGCAGAAAACCACTGCTAGAGACGATTGTGTTATGCCTTCGGGCTATGCCTTTTTTTATGCGCAAGAACAACCGGAAACACCCAGGGGCGTTTTAAGGGTCTTTCCGCACCGATGGCTACCAGTTCGTGGAGAGCAGCATCCAGAAGAGCTCGCTTGTACACATTCAAGGGACTCGGGTTGAATCTGATCGGGCGGGCACAGCCATTGTGAATCCTGTGAGCTAGCACGTTAGCTTTCCCAAGAGCCTCTGAACATTGTGGCAAATAATCTGAGTGCCGGCTGGATTCTGCATCTTTCCGCTCGTGACCCCCTGAAGCACTTCAAAACTGTCAGAATACCGCATCCTGTGCCATTGACCGAACGGCTATTTGTGGCAAGCAAATGTTACTGCTGCTCAGGACGCTTGGTTGAGAATGCAAATGCTTGCGCACCGGTAGGTGCCCTTTTGGAGAACCATGGCGATGCCTGCCTTCGCTGTGAACTTATGGCACAATATGACTGGGCAGGACAGACCGAAAAGGTGTAGGAAGCACTGTCTCATCTTTCGCCCACGGATAGTAATCGTTAAACGGGATGCTTAAGTTGCTGGCTGTACATGCGCCGACGCCATACGGAGGTTAGTGTTCACACTCAGAAACTGTAGACGTTTTGTCTCTTATTCATTTGTGACGCGATCGGCGAAAACTGAGACCATCAAGCCTGTGTCAAGGAGGCCGGGAAGTTCTATTCCGGCCAGTCTGACCGTGACTACTGGCGCGTTGTCCGGGCGGTTTTCCATAAGGCTAGAAGTTGACGGTACTGCGCTCATTGTGCGTTTTCGGGGTTCATGGGGTCATGATTCCTGAGCAGCAGCAGGTGACTATGGATCAGGCGTTGCCGATGACGCCCGTGAAGATTTGAACTGGAGGCATAAATTTCTGTCTGGGCTTATCGGGCGGTTTGCCGCGGATGTGTTTCCTGGCAGCCGGATGATGTGACGACCAGAACACTCTGCTCTGTTTTGTGCCTTTTGCACCAGAAGTCCCGAACTAGGGGACTGGCGGAGGAGTATGCAGTACGCTCGCCTTCGCTTGCCGCCGGTACGGTGTGAAGGCAGATTGCTCGCACCTAGAGCTCCGTGAGCGGGAGGGGGGCGGACGTGCAGTACCCGCAACTCCAACAGTGGGTAGAGGGCGGACGCCTTGGAGCCTTAACCGCGTGGTAGTCGGCAGTTGCTGCAGAAATCTTCCCCAATGCCGATTCCACTCCGCAACAGAGGCAAACTTGAAGTGGATCGGCATGACTAACATTAATTCCGCCCATACGTGAGGCGAAGACGGCGTCTGTGTGGTACTGGGACAGCGAGCCGTGTGCGGCCATGAATCTGAGTCATACGCAAGAGGCCTCGAGGTAGTCTTGAGCTGGACGTGGCGGCTAGTAATCGAGCTCCACAAGGAATGACGCCTGGAAGCGGGACGCTTCCAACGACATGTCGTCGAAGTCCTCGAACAGGCAGCACCGGAGGTACGGCTGGATCCTCGGGCGGCACCGGTGTATGCCATGCGCCATCTTCTCCGCCTCAGGTTCTCCGGGATACACTCACTTCTGCACCTCTTGGAAGCTACGCAGAAACTCAAGCAGGGCCTCAGTATCGCCTTGCGTTCTTGTGCAAAGCTCGTCTTTTATACGCATGGTGTAGTAAGGTGGCAAGAATTCTTTTCGAAAGTGCTCTCTGAAAACTTGCTTTGTTATGAATGGACGCTGTAGCTGCGTCCAAGTTTCGGCGGAACCTGCTAATGCCACAGGTACGACACGCGTCAGCAAAGCGCAGCCAGAACTTGACATTACCTTCTCGTAGTCCTCCAGTTGGTAAAGAAAATTGCAGGCAATTTTCTTTGGCGCAGCGCTCATACCAAGGCACTGGCAAGTTAAGCCGCAGATCGTGGTCCATTTACAAGGCTCCTCCACTGTGGCCAAGAGGCGAGGTTTGAGCCAAGTGGCTGTTAGAAGTTGCTCCAACCAGGGAGAGCCGTGTGTCTCCCAATACGTCTGCCAATGGAGCCTTTCATTAAAGCAGATCATGCAACAGCTTACCTTAGAGAATCTAAGGAATCCTGCTATGTTTCCTGTAAATGGTCCTCCGCACATTCTGCACTCAGGGCCGGCATTTTCAAAGCATATGGGGAGGTACCGCAAGGTGACCTGGAAGTTCCTGGTATGTATAAGCACGAAAAAGAAGCACCTGGAAGGGTAATAGCGCTTCCTGACACTCGCGGGGTGAACCAGTGCTCTAGTAAAAATCTACGCTTGGCGCCAAATGAATGCCTCTCCTTCCAGCAAACGGGGACCGCGAGCAGTAGTCTCGCATAACGACTGACACGCGTACAGTCAGCACAAAAAGACCGGCTTATTCCGGGGCAAAGGAACGCTTCAAAGTGAGCACATCGTAGAACCATGCACGGAGTCAAGCATGCGCTACCACTAGGCACTGCGCAAGGCTAAGACTACAAAAAAAAGGCGCTATACCTTGTTGTGGCAGAGCAAAAATACAGAAATCGAAAAGGCAGCTAAAAATGAATGATTCGCGAATAGATAAGTTGTGTTCACCTTTGCTTTTCACAAAGTCGGATACCAACATGTAAATCACGAAGCCACGATTCGTTTATACCACTCCAATCTCTCTGTGACCTCTGGTTCGCCCGCCACGGCCCTCCGAAGGTCGTCCAATGAAGGTTTCAAGGACTAAAGCTTGTCGCGGAAGAAGACGAAGGGTATCCTGATGGAACGCTTTTAGTCAATCTCAAGCTTCTTTTCTGTGCTTTTGCGTGTATTCTGACGGGATGCCGTCCCCTATCATACGGCGATGGTTTTGAACCCTCCTGGGCATCCGAATGGCCTGGCGGCCTCCTCCTCGAGCTCGTAGAGGAAGCAGTGCAGCCGTCCGCGCAACCCCGACAGCAATGATGCCATCGAGAACCTCAGCGAGGCAAGCAGTGAGGAGGACGGCTTTGAGACTTACCTCAGCCGGAAGACCAAGAGAATACTTCTGGGAACCGGATCGTCATCAAGTGAGTCCACTGTACAAACAAGTGGCAACACACCGGCACACACCACCCTCGTCCTTCCCGTGCAGCCAACCGACAACATGAGGCGGCTTAACAGGCAAGTCGTCTCTGTAGAACTTGAGGCCCTCGTGCCTAACGAAATCCAAGACTTTCGAGCGAATGCGCGGAAGAACATTGTAGCCATTGATGTCCTTCATGCGGGTGTGCTGGAACCACTGCGGGCCACAACTCAGCTCGATGGTTTATGAGTACGTACTGTTATCCCGCTCGGCGGGGATGAGTCCTCTTCGAGCGTAATCTATGATGTCGACGAGGCTATCGCGCGAGATAATTTGCCCATACTCGTGAGGCCGGCAAATGAAGGCACCGTATAGTGTTATGGGTATCACGTCTGGGCAACTCCCGCTGTGTGAATATTTTGTTCCAAGGAGACCACCTTTCATCCCACGTGAAGGTAGGTCATTTTCCTCATGCCGTGCGGCCATTTATTTCAAAACCCCTGCAATGCCACAAATATTTGAAACTGGGTGATGTGAGCGGGCTCTGCGATCACACGAGAGTGTGCTCTCGTTGTGCCGGAGCTGACAGCGCTGAGTCCTGTAATGCACAAGTGCTTAAGTGTTCCAACTGCAACAGGCCTCATGACGCCTCATCTATGAATTGTCCGCGCATAAAAAAACGAGCGTGCCGCTCTTAAGCAAATGGTTCGGGACAGTTCTACGCACCGTGAAGCTGCCGCGACTGTTCGGAAAAGGCGTTCTCGAAGCAAGAAGAACTCAAGAAAGCCTATTGCAAAAAGCAACCACACCGACGTGCCCACGGCACCTCCTTCTCAACCTCCTCCTGTGCCGCCACGTCCAAGTGTGTCCAGTCAGCGAAATATCGCCGAGGATAATCAGACCTCTTCGTGTGCAGATGCTTGCCCAGCGCATCCGCCGTTACGTCCTGCTGAGCCTCCTCAGCGCAAGCTCCCATCACCGAGCTCACGCGTCGTTAGAGAAGGGCTCCCAGTGCAAGTTCGCCAAGCCCTCGTGATCCTCAGTGCGGTGGTCAACGCCATTCGCCCTCTGATACAGGCCCTGCAATCGTAAACCACCCGAAGCGTCTTACTGGTGCTGGACTCTCTGGTTCCAGCAATACAAGATCTTTAAAACAGAATGGCTGGCCAGCTTCCCACGTTTCGTGAGAAAGTCAGGGGCTCTGCGGTCTTCCAGTGGAACGCAAGAGGCCTAAAGTCACGAATCTCAAGTTTTCGGAAATATGTTTTCAGGCTTTCCGGGTACGAGCCCCTCTTTGCTCCGACATGAGGGGAGTGCAGCAAAGTTCTTTTCAACATCCGCACCGACATAACGTACGTTTTCCGCCCATTTCAACCCCATAATAACAATCAGTACGTGTGTTTCATAGTCAGAAAAGGATCCATAGAGTTCACACTGATTGCAGCATATGTCTCTCCCTCCTCTCAATTGGACTGCGAGATGTTGAAAACAATTGTGGAGGCAACACGGGCTCCTTGGATTATTAGCGGAAAATTCAACGCCCACCACTAACTGTGGAGAAGTCCTATAGTCAACGCCAGAGGGAGGAATCTGGCCTTATTTGCTTCAAAAAATGAACTTTACTTAATAAATGGCGGAAGCCCGACATACCTGCGAGGCAGTTCATACAGCAGTTGCGTAGACCTGACGCTAGTTTCGCCGTCTCTGCGCCGGCGTGTCCAATGGTTTTATGATGTGGAGACCCACGGCAGTGACCACATACCCACCTACCTCAATATTCCAGGTCTTGGGGTGTCCGGCCCAGCTAGACACGCGCACATCGATTGGACGGCATTTAAAACTCGAATGAAAGAGACATGCAAAGAAACCCTCACTTCCAGTTTGGGGGACATTATAGCAAAAGCAATGAAGGCTGCTAGAGGTTTCCTCGCGTGAACTAGAATGCGCACCGAATTTGATATTGAATTAGATCACCAACGTGCTATTCGTCGGCATGCGAAGGAAGTTACAGACGGACCATATGCGTAAGAGGCCTCAAAGAGGCGCATCGTTTGCAGAGGAAAATCAAGCGACGAATGGACACGGTGGCGAAAGAGCGCTGGAAGTCTTTCTCTCAATCTCTATATCCTCTAAAGCCCATGTCACTCATTTGGCGGACAGTGCGAGGGCTTCGAACGCTTCCACAGCAAATACAGCATTTCCGTGCGTTGGCTCTACATCAAAGCCGTCACCAGATTGAAGTTGCAACTGACTTCTGCAGGACAATCGCGAATGCAGTGACTAGCTCGGATCCCCAGCGTGTTCTTCCGGCATCACAGGATTCATCGATGGATGTCGTCTTTACTCCTCAGGAACTTGATGGTGCCCTTGCAGAAACTAAGCGTTCGTCTGCACCAGGTCCAGACGGCATTAAATATGCTGCGCTGTACTACGTTGGCTACGACGTGCGTAATGAGCTACTCAGCCTCTACAACTACTCGTGGCAGGACGGAGTTGCTTCTCCGCAATAGAAATCCAGTCGCATGATACCATTACTAAAACCAGAGAAATCCTCGCTCGACCTGTCATCATACAGGCCAATAGCATTGGCAAGTTGTGTGGGAAAAATCATGAAAAGAATTCTTCTGGCCCGTATTGAGTGGTACCTTGAGCACAATAACGTGTATGCTTATGCCATAGCGGGTTTCCGACAGGCTCGCTCCTCTATAGACAACGTCATTGATCTTGTGTGCACAGAACAGCAACAGAAATGCCACAAGCGCATGTGCGCGGCACTCTTTCTTGATATCTAAAGTGCATACGATAATGTGACATATGAGACCATTCTTGATGCGCTAGAGACTGTTGGAAACGGTGGACGGATGTATACGTGGATCCATAGCTATCAGACCAAAAGGACATTTTTTATCATGTGTGAAGATGGCTCTACCGCCGAGCATTGCACCTACCGGGGCGTGCCCTAGGGCGGAGTGCTCAGTCTTACTTTGTTTAATCTAACACTTATAAGACTCCCGGAGTACATACCTAATACCGTCCATATCTCTATGTATGCCGATGATATCTGTATCTGGGCCTCCTCTGCGACGCGTCTCCAGGTGCGAGAAAGACTTCAGAGGGCAGCAACCATAACTTCCTCCTATCTCCGAAAGCAATGTCTGAGCGTGTCAGCCGAGAAGTGCGCTATAGTTGCATTTACACTGAAAAGTATAACTCGTTATCCGCTAACTATTGACGGTCATGCACTTGCCTATTTTGCATCTCATCGTTCTTTAGGAATTGTTATATATAAGAATTTATCAAGGAGCCGGCATTGCAGCATTGTAAAGAAAAAAGCTAATCTCTATTACACACCTGCTCCGATTTCTTGGCGACAAATCATGGGGCTTGTCGATTCTATCAATGCTGCAACTCTACAGAGCACTCGTTTTGCGATTGTTGCGGTATAGTGCACCAGTGCTTTCAAGCAGATGCAGAACGAATTTGCGTGCTCTCCAAGCTATACAAGGTCAGGTACTTCGCACATGCCTGGGTTTCCCTCGCAGCGCATCTACAACTGCTACCATTTCAATCGCCCAGGACTACCCACTCTCGACGTATACAACCCTTGAAACCCTGCGGATCCACATACGGCATCTAACAAGGATTCCGCAGTCCCACCTTGTGTCAGTGGCGGATCAAAGACCACACGCAGCGTTTTCAAAAGTTATAGCAGCCCACCAGTCGCCCATCCCATCACAGTTCACCCCGGCACCACGGACGGCCTCTGCGCTGTGATGTCTGCGGGAGCCACGCGTGCGCCCTACAATTCCGGGCATTACGAAAAAATCGAACTTATCGACACCGGCCATTAAACATTTGAACTCTGCCTGCTCTACGCCGCATATAGTGACCGCATTCATGTTTATACAGAAGGTTTGTTCTCAGGTACAATTTCAACCTTCGTCTTGGTCATTCCTGCGAGACAGACCAGTATTATCCAGCAAACGTCGCATCGGAAAACCTCCCGCGGGTCAGAATTGGCCGCTCTTCGTGCCGCTGTGATCTACATCGGTGCACCAACACCCCACAAATGGACTGTGTTCTGCGACTCAAAAGCAGCCCTACAATGTGTTAATTCTGCTTTATGCCTCGGCGATCACGATCAACTCGTAGCAGAATTAAGACTTCAACACCAGGCGCAGGAAGCGGGTCATGACATTGCCTTCCAGTGGATACCGGGACACTCTGGCATTGTCGAAAACGACGTAGCTGACGCTGCAGCTCGAGCGGCTCACAGCAGTGCCAACATTGTCCAGGTACCGTTGACAAGAGCCGACGCAGCAAGACGTCTGAGAATGCTTGGCTGAAGAGAGATTTTAGTGTCATGGTCTTCTCCTGGCCACTCCACATGCCGTCTGCACTGCCTAGACCCCTCACTTCAATGAGTCCTCCGTCCGGCCTCTCCCGCGGCGATGCTACGCTGGTGTTTCGCCTGTGGTTGGGAGTGGCGTTCACAAATGCCTGCTCCCACTTAATCGCAATGACAGACTTTCCTGCGTGTGAGATCTGTGGGTCCGACGAAACTATAGAACACCTTCTTTGTAACTGTCCCCGGTTTCAGCGTTAGTGTGCACTCCTGGCTGCAACAGTCCGCCGTTTAGATCCTCGGCTCCTTACTGAAGACAAGATTCTGGGTCCTTGGAGTAAGCCTTCATCGCAGAGGACAGCTTGCAAGGCACTTTTCAAGTTTGTGAAGGACTCTGGACTGATTGCAAGTTTGTGAACTATCAGTGTGTGCACTGTGTACCCTGCAAGTAAAGGCCAACGGACATATAGAAAAATGATAATCTCCCTTTGTTCTCTTCCTTTTCTATCTCTCCCTCCGTTCCCCTTACCACGTGTAGGGTAGCATACCGGGCGCTGCCTAGATAGCCTCTTTGTCTTTCCGTTTGTCTCTCTCTCTCTCAAAGCTTGTCGGTACGAATCTCTCACGCAGACCAGGCTGCAACTCGACCAGCATCTAGCGGTTTTAGTATTTTGTCACTCTATTAATGGTGTACTTTTGTAAATATGAAATTTATTAGTCTCAATTATACTCCAATTTTAACAAACCGGCAGTGCTTTTAATCATACCAGTAACACACTTTTAGATGCCGTAGAACATGCTGGTACTCGAAATCGCGTGTCGGGCAATGACCTTTGCATGTTGGCTATGTATTGAAAGTGTAACTTTGTGAATACAACAATAATTCGTCCACAGTACACTTCAATTCTGAGGAATGGGCTGTCCGCGTAAATGTATTTGCAGCCCACTTCAAGCTCCTGTTGAACAGTTGGAGCTCGAAATCGCGTTTCAGGAAATGACATGTTGGCAATTCATTTAAAGTGTACTTTCGTAAATATGAATTTAAATCGTGCATTGTATACTATAATTCTAACTAATCGACGGTCTGCGTCAGCATATCTGCAGCACACTTCAAGCGGCCGTGTAACAACCTAGTGCTCGAAATCACGTTTCCGCGAACAGTGAAAACTTTCCCTTTTCTGTCGTCCATTTTTTATGTTAACTTCTAGCAGAAAGGAAATCACCACTAATTTAAATTACCTGTGGACAGCGTGATAGCATTATACAGGCAATGGCGCCATGCGCACCTCCGGGCCCGAACAGGCGATCGAAAGGGCCGCGACTGGCTGGGCCGACCGACTCCTATAGAAGCCCATGTATTTTTTGGTTGACAGTTCGACTCCTGACTGATGCCTGACGCAAGTTACCAGTAAAAGTTTGGTTCTATATTGACCGCAGATTTGAACGGGACCCCTCCGACGCTTGTGCGACAATTTGGGGGCCAGCAGTCTTTGCAAAAAGCGCCTCACCGGGCAAGATAATGTTTTCTCTCGGGGAGACTTATAAGCCAAGCCAAACATTGCACTTGAAGGAGCAGTTCCTGTTTTCGGATGTCACTTTCTGTCGGCATTTCCTTGTGTGGCGACATCATTCCCGTTCAGGCCCCGTCACGTGGCTTTCCATTATCACAGACTTCTTGACGACAACGCGTTTCCTCTTGGATTGTCTGTCTCCTGATGCTAGCGAGTTAAGTCATTATTTCTGATGTTTACAACATTGATCGGTATTAAACGGTGAATCAGACTAGTACTTTTTTTTTAATCTGAGGCGCAGTTCATATTTTGGTAATGTATTAAATGTATAATTTTAGTGTATATTAATGTAATGTATTTAATGTGTAATTTTGTTATATTCCTAATGTATTAATTGTATATTTTAGAATATCTTAAATGTATTTAATGCATATGTTTGTATTTTTAATGTATAATTAATATACTAAGAAAGCAGAAAATGTATTTTTGATGCATTTCTAAGAATGTTCAAATTATTACTCCTAGCATACTTAGAAAGCATTCGCATTGCAATTTAAGCATAGGAACAAAAATGCAAAATAAATATGAAAGTAATAAATGTGTTCGAAATGCATTTTTAGCACGGCCTTTTTTCGCTAAGTGTGGGGTCATAGGCTCTTGGCGCGCCAGCTTCGTCAATTCGCCGTATCTTCTGATCGGTGCGGGGAGACGGTGCTTGTTTGAACGGCGAGGTCGGTTCGGTTCCGGTTGGCTGGGGCACAGCCGTGGGCGGTGCAGACCAGGAACACATGGCCAACGAGTACCGTAGACGCAGGACGCCCAAGCTCCAGGACAAGGATGGCAATGATACCCCGCACCTCACAATAAATATTACGTGAAGTGAAGCCGGTGAATCCATGATGATATGACGGGTGGTGATGACTTGATTTAATGGCTGCGCGCCTAGCGCTAGCGTTCCTGCTCGCGTCATGGCCCACTTCGGATTCTCCTAGTCCGTGACAATATCATGTGAGCAGAAATTTCATCACCTGTAGTAAATGTCGAGTCCTCAACTTATTACTTTTCCTTCAGGAAGTTGTGTTCTCCATTACTGTCACAAAACCTTGTTACATGCCTTGAAGGTATGACCACACAAAGTAAAAAATCTGTATTACTTCAAGTGGTGAATAATAATAATAATAATATTAATAGTTTTTTGGGGAAAACAAATAGCGCAGTATCTGTCTCATGTATCGTTCGACACATGAGCCGCGCCGTAAGGGATAAAGGAGGGAGTGAAAGAAGGAGAGAAAGAGGTGCCGTAGTGGAGAGCTCCGGAATAAATTCGACCACCTGGGGATCTCTAACGTGCACTGACATCGCACAGCACACGGACGCCTTACCGTTTTGCCTCCATAAAACGCAGCCGCCGCGGTCAGGTTCACGCCCGGGAACTCCGGATCAGTAGCCGAGTGCCCTAACCACTGAGCCACCGCGGCGGGTCAGGTGGCGATTCCCTCATACCGGAATCTAAATCCGGATGTATCACGCTCCTATTACGACCTGTAGGGCTCACAAGATGAGGAGGGGATTGTCAACGCAAACAAGAAAATTAAACATCAAATTTTTGCTGCCCTTCATTGGAGAAAAAAGTGGCGAAACTAGGCAGTGGGCTGACGCCATCCATAAGCATGTCCGGTGACTTCCTGGCCAGGTCCACCTGGATTACATTTTGGTGGAAAAACAGGTCTGAGTGTAAATACCTGCGTGCCAAGTAGGGAGAGAAAGAGAGGTAAAGCTCTGTTATAAATAAGTAGACAAGCCAACATGTTTAGATCGCCGCCAATAATAGAAAATGTTCTAATTCGCACAGCTGCAGCTCATGCTTAACCTCCGCCGTCGGGTTTCGTTTTTTTTCCTGAAGTAATATACCTCCCAAGACCTCATTCCCGGCGTGGCCCGCAAGGCGCACGGCAGAGTTCTCATTTGCCGCATGCAGCCCGCCTTGGACGTCTAATAAATCAAGCCCAAAATCAACCCTTTTCTTAGATGCAAGCCTGCCAGAGAACCAACGCTGTAACAGTGATGCATACATACAATAGTGGTACTGGGATGTCATCCTTCTGAAACCTCGCAATGAAAACTGTAGGTAGCATGGAATGCCTGGTGTACAAAGGATTAAGGCCTGCTATGTTGTGTTTCGAGTGACCGTGCATGGCACTTTTCGGTGCATTGACTCCTTCCGACCACCTTCTAAATAGAGATACCCGGCACGCTCCTCTTGCAATGATGCCACACGCGCCTGTGAAAAATCTCGCTCTTCCTTCGCCCGCAGTGCAACAACAGGAGAACAAATGTTTGCAGAGACTTACGCCAGCGTCATGACAGTTGCGCCTCGAAAACGACCGCATTGTACTTTCGCTTCACACCACATCGATCTTAGAGCTCTGACATTATAAGTGACAAGAAAAAGATGAACTCTCAGAGCAACAACCTCATAGGAAGTTTACGAGGGTAAATGACTTCGGATTAAACGCACGTTGCAACAGGCGGTACACGAAACCTGCTACGCTTTACTCCCGCTCAGCTTGAAGATGAGTCTAAGCGTTAGGGCACGAAGCGGAAAATAAAACTTTCCTGCCTGGAGCCATCAATTCCAAACTGAACTTGGAAAGCGCGAATATAAAATGCGATGCCCAAGTTGTGCACAAGTGGCACCAAAAACATCTGTAGCTGTCACTTCTCGCAGAGGGAAAGCAGGATATGCAAGGGTAGTTTATAAATTTTCTTTTTTGTTATTCCGCTAAGCGGCACAAGTGGCAAAGAAACTTCTTTCATGGCTGTGTCTGAAATACGGCTTCATGTAGTCCTGATTTCGTTCCATGTGGCGTCGATGAACCTGTCGGCGCTAAGGCGAGGGAGAACCAAGTCCGACAGCGCTGAGGTTCGAACCGTTTTTCTGCGCTGATCGCGCTGCAGCGGCCTAGCCGAACTTCCTCTTTCTTGTCCGGCGCCGCGTTGCATGGCCCGCAAGCCGAGCGCGGCGCGAGGGGCACTACAAAGCCCCCCGCCCCAAGAGTGAAGCCACAGAATTCGCCCAGCGGATGTGCTTGGAGGAAGCTGCGCACAATAGTGGCGCAGTCGAAGCGAGAGCGAGTGCAGGGCCGACGGGCAGAGGAGTGGCAATGTAGGCTGGTTTGATGCGGTCACCAGCCACGTCGTCCTCACGACCGTTGAAGTCTAACGTGAAGGTCTTCTGCACACGAAGGAGGACGCGGAACGGTCCATCGTAGGCCGGCGTGAGGGGTGGACAGATGTGGTCACGTCGGATGAAAGCATGGGTGCAGGAGGCCAGGTCCTGGCTGACGAAATCGGATTGAGGGTGACGGGCGACAGGGACGAAAGGGGTAACGTGTCGAAATGTGTTTCGTATGTCTCGGATGTAGGTGGAAGCGCCATGGATTAACGGAGGGCAAGAAGGTGAGAATTCCCCGGGGAACCGCAGGCGAACTCCGTATACTAGCTAAGTAGAAAAGATGTCGAGATCAGCCTTCAGGGCTGAGCGAATGTCCAAGAGGACGAGGGGAAGGTGGTCGGACTGGTGTTCCCTTGGCTGATAAGAGGCAAGGGCAGCCTTCAGTTGACGGAGCAGACTTTCCGCCATACTATTAGCCGAAGGATGGTAGGCGGTCGTACGGATGTGGCGGACGTCCAGAATATTGGCAAGGGCAGTAAAAAGGGACGATTGGAACTGGCGGCCGTGGTCGGTCCACACTAAACACGAATAACACGAGATGGGAGGTTTATCGCTGTTCGTCCGCTTGAAAACTACGCATCGCCAGACGCGAACACCGGTAAAACGGAGCACATGATATCATAAACATCAAAGTAACACAAGCTAGAACTGACGGCGTGCTAACGAGGTCCGCAATCGTTCATCAGCCGTCTCTAATGGAGTGGTTACCGCCAATCCGAACCTTCCGAACGGTGTAGAAAAAAACACCGTACGGCAACTGAGACGGAGCGAGGTCAAATTGCTGTTGCTGTTCAAAAGAAGGCGCCAGTGTGATTGTATACTTTTATTCCGTTTCGCTTAGTTCCGGAACGAAACAGCAAGTTTTGGTTTCGGTAGAGATGCAATCGACAGCAGGCGGCGCAAAGGATTAGTCTTCAGAAGACGGCGAGAGAGTCGTGAATGCGGACGCTGCGACTGTGAGCGGCGTAGGCGCTAGTCCTAGCAGCGCCAGCGGAGCCATCTCAGATTGCGTCGCAGAATTGAGCACTGTGGATTGCCTGGAGTCTCTCTTGGAACGGATATCGTGAGCGGCGACTTCGCGTTCTCCTCTCTTGCTTTTCAATGTGCGACGGAGAATGGAAAGAGGCCTACTTAACCGAGTCCACGGAAGTGGATATCGCAAACGGCGACAAAGCTCGCCCCTCGCTCTGGTTTGCGAATGGTGGTAGGCGCCGTTGTGAGCGAATCGAGAGAAGCGCTGGCTTTGCCGCGCCCTTGGCCAGCGGGAGAAACGTTTCTACCTCAACACTGCTGTCCGGAAGGATATTTTTCAATCCCTGCCGTCTCACATCCGTCTCGCCCTCATGGTAAGTGATTTTGCGTCTTAAATATCGTTGTACAATGGAGCAAAATATTGGCGCAGTTTTCTTAACGACGTGCTGCTAGTGTATGGGTTGTTTTATATGACTGCGCCAGCGCTTGAGCGCTTGCATTGTCAGTCAATCCAACTGAATGCGTTGTGAGTTCGCCTTCATTCTGAAAAGCACCGCACAAGCGCTCTGTACAAGTATGCTTGCGTCTGCACTGAAGTACACGTTGCAAGCTAATGTAGGGTTTCGGCATTTTTATTTTAGTGCTCTCCGAAGCATTTGTCTCATTTTAGTTTGGATATTCGCCGCATTTTTTGGCCATTGTTAATTTTATGCATGTTCGCAGAACGAGGTAGGCGGCATCGCTATTAACATAAAAAAATTAGGTCGCTTTTTCTAAAATAGCACGGTTCCCCACAAAAAACATAATTTTACTTATCGTGCGAGTCGCAGCAAATGAATGTGCCCAAAGCTTCTGAAGTGTATACTTGTATTCTGCCGTCTTAGATTCGGCCGCCACATTTAGGATTCCAATCAGATTACTTATTCCTTTAAGCACACTGGTGCAATCATTTTGACTCTGGAACACGAGTGAAAGCGAGAAATTAACTGCTGTCAGTTCTTGCCGTATGCTCTGCGGTTCGTTGCGGCATAACTCCGATGGGTGAAATGTAAACGTGCTGTCACTATTTTTGAAAATATACCAGCTGCTTTAATTTCAAAGCATCACATACTTCATTCTCTTGTTCACTATCAGTATTGAAGCCAGTAATTCGAACAAAATACATTTCATTCATAATGACTTGTTTAGTATCAAACCTGACTGGACATTGTTCTGTCAAGTTTCTAATCTATGAAGAACTCCAAGGTTGCATCAGTTTAATCTACAAGCAGTACCAAACAGTTCAGAGCTAAGTCGCAAAGATGCTCCCTGCAACACTTGTAGGTATTTTCGTGCAAATTATCAGTGGGCATAGGCAGGAACTGAAATATTTGTACGAAAATAGCAGCTCAGTATTTATCTGAGCATCTGATGACTGCCTTTAAGGCGCAGAATTCAGTCAAAATTAAGCATTGATGTCACGAGCAATAGCAAATTTTAGGATTTGTGATTATTTATTGAAGAATGGGGCTGGCACAGAGCCCCGGTGTTCCGTTATCTTGCCAAGAGTCGAAATGCAAACAGTGACAATATGGAGCTGCTGACCCCCAAGGGGTTTTCTTTAAAATTCAGGCGTATTTACTTGTGAAATTAAAAAAGACACTAGTAGGAATAAGGAGCCAGTGTAACTGCTGCAACTATGCACAGTTCTGAAAATAGAGTACTTTCATGACTGAGCCAGATACAGCGCACTGACACGCTGCTATTTTGGGATTTGCATTGCTACTGTCTCATTTTCATGCGTGTTCACTACCAGCCTTTTCACAAATCCAATAATTCAATTTTGAGACAGATGTCGTTTCCTTAGACTTCCACGAAACTATAGAGAGGCGATCACCATGATTCGATTTGCGACTGTGGTTTTGTCAGTTTATTGACAAATGGTAATCAGGTCTGGATACGGTGCCCCTATTTTTTTATTTTCAGTGGGGAATGAGCGCTTTGCCTTGTACTCTTCGATGGCATCCAATCCTCGGGAAGTGCTACTTCACAAGCTGTGTATAATAGCGATGCACATTTTGAACAACACTATGCCACTTATGCATTTTTAGGTATTCATTATACACGCACATATATGATTCATGGGCAGTACTGATTGTTGCTTCCCGGGCTGTTATAGGTGCTCTAAATGTGATTCCCTAGAGAACATTTGCTTCTTCTATGTTCAGCAAAAATTCCTGTATTTGACGTATCTATCAAATGTCACGGAAAAAGCAAGAGTGGTATCTTTTTCGTGCGCAGCTGTACCTTTCGAATACCCACTTTGTATCACTCTCCCTATGGGCAGTGGCTCACCATTGTTTCTTTAGCCTCTAAGTTCGATAGAGATAGGCTGTTGCTGCACTAGTTGCAATTAAATGAGATTGAGCAGCTCTGTTGTCTTACAGCTAGAATAAGGTTTCCAAATCTTTGGTAAGGAGGCCATTACAGCATTTTATTTAACTTTTGGATAGTTGTGTTGGCCCACTAAGTGCGATCATGGCTCTCATGAATAAATCATATGTACAGTCGCGCCTCCGTAATATGGACACTTTGGTTTCTAAGCAAAATTATCGCAAAGCGATTCATCCATTATAACGAATCATTAAGGAAAAAAATTTGATAAGAAACTTGTCGCCAAGATGTCCTGCATATAGTGTTGGGCAATGAAGTGGAAGCCAGACAGTTTTTATAGCTCCAAGTACATTAGCCTGGTTACCATTATCTTTAAAAATTGGTCATTTACATGTTTCAACCTTGCATTTCCTTGACTTTATTCCTGCAAAAATTGGATTGAGCATAGTTTTTCTATTTAAAATTTCTCACTTTGGGGAGGGGAGACCACACCCTTATAAATTCATCCCTAGGATAGTGTAGTCATAATGTGCATGATACTGAAATGCGACAGCATTTCTTTACACTTGTACAAGTGTAAGTAATGTCAGTGATATTTCGTTTTTAATTTTGCCGGACCAAGTACATACAGCATGCCTCCTCACCTATCAAGGCACAGCTTTCCTGTTCATTGGCCTGCAACATTTAGTGAAAACCTCATCGCTTCTGTGGGAATTGTGCTGTTTGCAGCCTTCTGGGTGTTCCGTTTGGAAAATCTGAAGAAGGCACTCTGTCTGCTGACCTTTCTTGAAAGTGCTTTTAGAGGCTTGGCTTAGACTAATCACGCTGCGATGGTTTCGACCTCATCAGTTTTTTAATAAACGTCATCTGTTCTTCACAGCTGCCTCTTCTATCCGCCTGTACATGTTGTACGTGTGCAGTTTTTTAGTATTGTTTGGAACACTGATAGTGGAACACAATCTTTGCTGCTATATTTTTTCAACCTTAACACGATAGAGTTGGCCAGAGTGAAGAAAAAGGAAAACAATATCAGCATGAATCTGTGAGAAAACTGATCTATAGCATTTGTCAAAAAGTAAAAAACCCAAGGGTTTGGCTTCGTAATAAGGCCTCTGAGCATCCATGGACGTCCAACATTCATGGTGGTCAGGGCAAGATTCTCTGTACCTTCAATTAATCTGGAATGCTAGAAATGCACAACAAGGCTCGGAAGCGAATTTCTTCGGCTCTAAACTTTGACAAATGCTGTACTTGCATTATGTGTCGTCATGGAAATGCATGACAAAAGAGGAACAGCAACATTTCGTTGACCATAAGAATCATCACCCCACTGGTTTCTTGTCCTTGCATGGCCTAATCATGGTTTTTATCTTTTTGTATCTAGCTCCGAAAGCTTCCATGGAGCACTGTCAGCATTTTGAAGTTTTTCTGTTTTTTAATAGTTTGCCCGTTCTGCCACATGACGCAGTTGCTAACATTTATATATATCCTGCAATTAGAACAAAAATTAATGGTGATAATAGATTAGGTGAACAATTCAGTTTTCATGCAGAAATGCTCTTCGACCCAGGCCTTCACAAGTTCAATTACTTAATTAATCACAAATTTACTAGTCTTTTACTGTACTTTGTAGATCTGCATCTTAAATTTAGCCACTTGGAGTTAGCTACTAGGAATTGTCTGGTGCCTAACATTTTTTTTAGATAATCGTTTTTGAGTGCACCAGTTAGCCGGAAGTGTAGCGAAGAAGTTTTGAAGTGAAATCTGCATGATTTTTCAAGATTTGCAATTATATCGTTTTGATTAGTTTTAGGTGCTGATTTCAAGTTCGTCCCTATCCCTAATACCTGTCCAAGAATTGTGGTTTCAAATGTTGTTTATTGTGCTCCATTTAAAAATGAAATTGCATTATACAGGTCTTTGTGACCTTTTGTTTACGCAGGCTCTTCAATTCGTTTTCAATTGAATAAGCTTGACATACCATACTTATGCAGCCTTTAAATGCTGCTGGTGTCAATATTTCATGTATGTCTGTAAGTTCGCAACTGGTATTTTTGATAATTCTATGCTATTTGTATCAGTGGTCTGTGTAATTCAGTGTTTTCGAACGTCCAATGAAATTAATGTATATCGCATGCGCAAGTGAGGTTGTGTACAGTGTTTTCAGGATGTGCTAGTAATAATGTTTAGTAAAGTTTTTAAAACTGCAGTCTCGAAAAGTGATGTCTAACAAACTTACACAGCTACCTTGCACTATGAAGGTAAAATCCAAGAACTATATTTTTCTTGGAAAATAAAGCCAGGGAGCACAAGCTATGTGCCATGTTTTTGTGTAATCCTTACAGCAAATCCTTCTGCTTTTATAGACTTTGAGGACTTGTAAACTCGATGAAACTAGTATTCGAAAAATATTTTCAAGGCGCGAGTTGAGCACGGCATTCAAGGATTCACGGCGTTCAGGGATACCGTTTTTGGACCAGACTGAAGACACGGCATACTTACACGAGAAGAAAAAATGTGTCTGCCGTCTCCCCAACTCTGCTTTTCTTGCCCATTGCGGACCACACCGTCAAGTTTATTTCGGCTAGCGCCGGAGCCATGGTTTTTGTATTTTTTACAGAAGTGCCGTATGAACAGAGGAATCAGATTAAAGACGTTTTTTTGCCGCCGCCGCTGGTCTCGTTTTGTTTCCGCGATGTACGGCAATACGTTGCGACGTGACTGCAACGTCGTGTGTATGCATGGCGCCACGATCGTGCAACGATCCAGGAGAAGGAGGTGTATCCAGGAGAAGGAGATGAACACACCAGTCCGGTACACTTTCTCCAGCTTTTCTGCCCTGTTCCTTGCAGTACAACTTCATGGACGGAACGGGCTAGCTGGTATACCTTAACATTGAGGTTCGATTAGGCTTTGTTCTTGATTACAAAGCGCATTCGAACCTGAGTAGTGTGATTAACGAACCAGCACCGTTCCGCCTGTATTGTTAGCTGTTCTAGAAGCTCTGTTAGAAAGAGCAAAAATGCAATACAGAAAAACAGACCGCTGTCATCACCTCCTCCTCCTGTATACCGGCGTTCCGAAATCTTGGCGCCTGCATAAACACGACGCCGCAGCCACCGCTCAGCGTATCGCCGCGGTTGAAACCTCCCATTGCTAACCGCAAGTTCTTTTTTTTTGGTGCAAAAATCTACAACAAATCTACTCCCATTGTCAGCCGCGAGTGCTTCGTACTTTTTGGTGTAAAAATCTACACCATATCTGCTCCCTTCGCCAACCGCCAGTCCTCCGTATTTTTTGGAGCGGAAATCTGCTCGAAATCTAACGGTGTATTTCGAACTTCGATTAGGGAGGTCGCTAGAGGACAAGCCAAAAACACCCATCTGGGTTGATTTTTGTTTAGTGTGTGGTGACGACAGACGGGCAGCCGAAGCGAGACCCAACCGGCCATGAACGCCGAAGCAACGGTCTCAGCAGTAGTGTCAGCAGTGGGCAATGCCTCGGGCCAGCGGGTGAAACCATTCACACATGTGAGCAGATAGCAGGCCCCACGCGATACGGGGAGCGGTCGAACAATGTCTATGTGAACGTGAGAAAACCGCGCGGCGGGCGGCCGAAAAGGAGAGGGAGGCGTGACTGTGTGCCGGTCTGCTTTAACGCGCTGGCAGAGAAGGCAGGTTCGTGCCCAATGACGGGCGTCGGCATTGATACTTGGTCAGAGGAAACGTGATGTGACCAGCTTCTGCGCAGCATGAGTACCAGGGTGGCTCAGGCGGTCTAATTTTCTAGAAATGCTGCCAAAAAAGCCAAAGGTACGTAAGTGGGCGAGACGCCAGACGGTGTCTCGCACGTAATGAATTCAGAGGAAAACGGCAGGGGACATTCGGTGAAGGACAGAGACGTGGATGAAGAGCGAAGTCAATGCAGCTCTAGATCACTGCGCTGTGCAGCCGCTAGCTCCTCCATGTTCACTGGTGATTCGGACGCCGTTTCACTAACACGGGAAACCGGATCAGCAGCAGCATTCTCCGGGCCATGGACGTGACGGAGATCCACTGTAAACTAGGAGATAAAACACTTGGCGGATCTCGCGTGTAGTGTAGATGCTGTGGTTTCTTTGGAAGGGAAACGTCACAGGCTTGCGGTCCGTGATGACGTGAAAGTCTCGGCCCTCCAGGAAGTAGCGAAACTGCTTGATGGCGAGGTACACAGCGAGCAATTCTCAACGAAAGGTGCTGTATTTATTCTCAGGTGGCTTCAGCTTTTGGGAGAAAAACCAAAGGGCTGCCAACTAGAGACGTGCAGCTCGAGAACTGCGCCGATGGCAGGGCTCGAGGCGTCGGTGACGAGGCGCAGTGGAGCATCAGGAACTGGATGTATGAGCCAAGTGGCGCCTGCAAGAGCCTTCTTGGCAGCAGCAAATGCAGCGGCAGCATCCTCAGTTCACTGATGCGGCGCAGTAGAATCTTTTCTCGTGATCAGAAGATCGGCCAGAGGCTTCTGGAAAGATGCGCACTTCGGAAGAAAACGGCGATGAAATTTCAGGAGGCCCAAGAATTCTCTGATCTTTTTGAGTGACGTGGGGGTGGGAAATTCTTGAATAGCTTTGACTTTGCTGTCGAGAGGCCGAATGCTTGGGGAGTGACAAAGTGGCCGAGGAACTGTATTGTAGCTACGCTAAAGAGGCACTTGTTCGGATTGATGATGAGCCCATATTCATCCATCCGGTGGAAGAGGGCGCACAGATGAGCTTCACGCTCATAACCGGATGAACTTGCTACGAGGCGACCATCGATGTTAGCGAACATGAAGTCGAGAACTCGCGTAACATTGCTGATAGCTCGCTGAAAAGTCTGTGCGGCATTGCTAAATCCAAAAGGCATTCGCAAGTACCAAAAAAGCTGAACGGTGTGGTAATGACCGTGTTCGGAATACCAGCGGGCTCCACGTGAATTTGATAAGCCTTCAATAAGTCAATTTTAGAGAAGATCGTGCACCCAGCCAGATTTTATGTGAAGTCCTGTATATGAGGAAGTGGATAGCGGTCTGGTAAAGTGTGAGCGTTGAGGGCGCGGTAATCTCCACACGGTCTCCAGTCACCCGGACCTTTCTTTGGCACAATGTGATGTTGCGATGCCCAGTTCCTGGAGGAATGGCGTACTATGCCGAGTTCCAGCATGTGCTGGAACTCACGGCGAGCGATGACGAGGCGTTCCCCCGTCAAATGGCGAAGGCGAGCAAACACCAGAGTTCCCGAAGGCACGATGTGGTGAGTGATCGAGTGCTTCACCGGTGACTCTGGTATGCGGCTTTGTGAGGTTCGGAAAATCAGCCATAATTTTCGTATACAAGCGAAACAGGGACGAGGGCGCGAAGCCCCGTCGCCGCAGTGGTGGAGAGTACGCTGTCGACGAAGAGGTGCGTTCTGAGATCCTTGAGGCGATAAGCTTTCATGTTGACGGATATGTTGAAGAAACTGAAGAATTCCGCGCCGAGAACAGCTTGCGATACGTCAGCGATAATAAGATCCAGCGAAACGTGCGGCGCAATCAGAGTTTAAGCGTCGGGGACCGTTGGCCGTACGTGTGAAGGGGGAGTTGATCGCTTGGAGCGGAGAGGTCCCTTCCTTGCGACAGCGATCTCCCCTAGAGGCTGCTATGATGCTGACTTGTGCTCCCGTGCCGATCATGAAATGAGTGCAAGTAATCTTATCCGAGACGTAAAAGAGGCGGAATGTCCGTTGACCAGTACCACTTTCCGCCGTCAGTGATCGGTTGCAGCGTTTCCCGACCAGGAGCACGGGTGTGTGCACTTGCGTGCAGAGCTGCTGAAAATACGGTGGTGCCGGCGAGTGGTGGCGTGGCCTGAACCTCGGCGGAGAAAGGCGCAGCAAAGGTGCGCGGACATCGAGCCGCCTGGCAAGCCAGACCATACAGTCGGCTTTCTATGCTCGCGAGCTGGGAGTCGGCGGTAGCAGTTGTAGGCGGAGTGTTCACAGATCTGACAGAGAGGTGCTTTGAATAGTCCGCAACACGGTAAGCGAGTTCGGCCAGCTTGTCCAATGAGATACCACCCGCAGCCGCGAGGACGAGGACCATGCTCTGGGAAGACGCTGAATGAACTCACGCAGAAGGGAGTCTGGCTTTGCAGCGGAGTCTCCGAGGAGCTGGCGCATGTGACGGAGGATCTGTGAAGGGTGGCTGTCACCAAGCTCTGTACCACTGAGGAGCTGTTGGAGCTTGGTGCGCTTGGGCGCAGACTTGCGGCCGATGAGAGCTGCCTTCAACGTGTCGAAGGAGCGAGCCGTGTCCGGTGAGCTGATGACGTCCACTAACTCCGCAGCGACGTCAGGAGGCAGCGTGGACACCAGGTGGAGGAACTTGGTCTCCTGGCTGGTGATACGTCGCAGCTGGAAATGCGCCTCAACCTGCAGGAGCCAGGCGCGGGGACTATTCGGTCAAAATGGTGGCAGGCTGACTGGCTGGAACGCGGCCACCGAAGCACCAAGAGGCTGAGTGTTCGGGGGCGTGTCGGCGCCGGTAGGCAGGGTGGCAGAGCCAGCGGAATCCATGTAGGAGGATGGGGTTGCGTGTTCTAAGCCGGGTCGCCAAATATGTCGGAGCTAAGGTGAAGAAGAACCATCTCCGACAGCGTTGAAGTTCGAACTGATAATTTGCGCTGCTCGCGCTGCGGCGGCCTAGCCCAGCTTCCTCTTTCTTGTCCGGCGCCGCGTGCCATGACCTGAGAGCCGAGCGCAGCGCGAGGGGTGCTACAAACCCTACGCAAGGCTTTTCAGGTCCTTTTCGATTTAATATGTGGTTATTTGTTAGACTGGGAGCATTTCCACATTGTTGCTACCGTTTTCATCTCCTTGCGGTATACTACCACACCTGCTTTGAAGCCCCTTCGCCCGCAATCTCTCCGTGCTCGTTGGGAGCAACGAGGGACGTCCGAGTGATGTCTGTAGTTCGAGCCACCCGCGGCACCCAAACTTTATGTGCATTTTTAACAATTGATGTTGCTTTTCGTTTCGTCTGATGTCTTTCGCGCAGCCACTTCTTCAGTGCTGCTTTGCGTGCTTATAAGGAAGCTGAAACGGTTTTCAAATCGCATAAAACGCTGTGGTTGGGAAGAAAAGACGTTGAAAATCATGTATGTAAATTTTTTCTCGATTCTGTCCGCAAACAGAGCTGCAATCGCTTCTTAAAAACTTTCCGCCGGCACGCCCTCGTCTCTTCCGGAAGCGCCGGGTGGGGGGATGGCAGAGACGGAGAACTGGCGAAAGTGACGCCATTCACGGAGAGTCGGCCGGCCGTCCGGCTGCGCTTGCTCCGCTGCGGCCCGCGCTTTGGCGAACGACAGATCAACGCCACCTTCTGCCAGTGCCGTTTGCTTTCTCTCGTTCCAGCGTTCCGTGTAATGCTTGAAGCCTGTATATAAACCAGTTTTGGTATGGTACTCCTTTCGAACAGCGCTCAGCACACAGCTTGGTAGAATCCGTTGGTTGTTCTCCCCCAGCCTCTTCCACGTTAACCAGACAAACTGGTGGTACGCAGCATGCCGAAACTGCCTGCACAAAATATGTGCTGCAATAATTCTCTTTTCGTTATATTACTTTATTACCTGTTTGTAAACTCTGCCTTTTCCAGCTGGTTCACATCCACGCCGAGTTAAGGCCACTTCCAGCAATGCTTTGCTGAGGCGCACAGTCTTGAACTTTTTTGAGCTCGTTACGCACTGTGTGCCTTTTTGCTTTTTCCGGATTGCTTGCGCCTCATGGCAGCACAAGCAATTCTCTTAATCTTTCATCAGCGCGCAGCACATGCAGCTGCACCTAACTGAACAAAAAACCGATTATATAAGCCTAGTATACCTGAGCAAAGCAAACATTTTCGTTCATGATCGCTTGGTCATGGCTGACGATCGACAATGGCGTCAGAATTCATACAAATTTGTCCTTGAGCCAGAACGGCAAAGTTGTCGATCAGCGGTAGGCATATATCTGCCACAAGTAATTCTGCTCGTTATCTCGATGCACTACAGCAGCAACTATATCTCGCAGCACACTGGTTTTGATGAGCAGCACTGAGAGCAACAAAATTTCTGGCTTGCAGGCGCCGCCATGCGGTCGCTTCTCTATTTTTTAGCTTCTTATCAGGCGGTGGCAACAGTTTTCTGTTTAGTTTGTAGTTCTCAACGATTTCGGAATAGGTTTGCGCGCGCTCGTCCAGATTCCGACAGTCCGGCGTTTCCACAGTACCCGGAAACAAAGAATATGGGAATGCGCTGACTACACCGGAGTCGACGAAGATATTGATAGCAGAGAAAGCTGGGAAGCCCTGCTGCGCAGCGAAGAACCCGCTCGGCTGAAACAAGCCAATCCGCCTGGCGGCTGATGCCGCGAAGAGACAAAATCTCTTTGTTAGCCTTTAGTCACGGAGGCTCCGGCCCCCGCCCTCCACGCCTGCGTGCCGGGGGCAGTGAGTAATAAGGGGTCTCCATTTCCGGTGGAAATAAAAGCTGTCCTCCACCCATCCATCCAGTCGAGATTTCCAGCACCTGAAGAAGTCGCGACTTGACTTTCGCTTTCGGCGCACTCCGCGGCGTTGATCGTTGGTTCCGCCGTTTTCTGAAGCTGCTGATGGCTGAGCATGCATGGTTAAAGTCCAAACTGTTCAATACTGCTTGAATTATCCATAATTTCTAAAACGTGGTCCTTAAAAGCCCGCTGAAGCAACGCGCTACGCAGCAACGCCGTCGGTGCCGGTCGGAGATCCCCGTGGATGACGTCAAGACGGTCCCGACCAATCGCGGGCAAGAGCGCGTTCGCTTGGCGCCCTGAGGCTATGGGGCACGTTTTCTTCTAAAAACAACTTTTTGCGTTTATCTCCGCTCTTTTTGAATGAGATATTCTGTTTCAGCGGACAAAAAGCTACAAAATGATGTTGAGAACTCATTTTTTTTCGAAAAGTGCTTCAGCATCCCTTTAACGCCGTATGAGTTTGGAATGACAGGTAGCGTTCTACAACCACACGCGGGACATGCTACATCCTAGGGAAGCTCACTGAAATAAATTAGGTAACCTGCATTTATTTAGCGTTACTGACTTGAGTGCATGGAAGTGCCCTGCAGCAGAACCAGCCACCCTCTGCCCGCAAAAAAATGTGTGGGTTTCTCTTGTGCCTGCAGAACAAGGTAAAAAATTAATATGAGCTATTTCCTATTTTAAGAGAAAAAGATGTGGAGCTAACAAAACAAAGAAAATTTTAGCCACGAAAGCAAATAGTGCTTAAAATAGTGCTAGTTGTTTTGGAGGATTTCTCGCTTTGTTTAATCGTGGCAGTTCTTCGCAAACATTCTATCGCGTTTAAATTATAGAACAGCTGATATTTTCACTTTCTAATCGCGAATCTGACCGATTTCAAAGTTTCAAATTTTATCTCTATATTTATTTCTTTGTTCCACTTTTAGGCCAAATTATCATGTTGCTTGATAACATTGAAAAATTGGTATTGTTCACTAAGAAATGCCTCTAATATTTTTTATTGTCCAATATATCAGAGTTCTCAGTTTACACTTCTTTTAAGCGGTCATTTCGCTACTGTATTGATGTTGATTACAAGGGTGGGAATTCGCGTTTTTATTTTTCTTCATGATGAGGACTAATTTTAGCGTGTTAACACCAAAATAAATTATTACAAGAAATAAAAATATTTGAGTGCTCTGCGCCTTAGACATCTAAATGCAATAAAAAAGGTATGCCGTCAACGGCCGACCTTTTTTCCTCAATATTTTGCCGAATAAATGAATCTGTAGAGCACTGTGGGTGTATTTATGTCTGCAGTACGTGAAATTTTGATGTGGAGCATGTGAACCTCCTACCAGCCCCACATTACCGCCATGAGAGGCCCGCTACTGCAGATTTTCTCTACACAACTGACGATGCTTCAGGAGGCATGTTTCGTGATTTTGTAGTTGTGTTGACATATTCTTGATTTAGAGGCAGCCTGAGGGCTTTGAAGCATTTGTTATAATTTAATGGAGCATGTCATCTTTTCTCACATTATGAATTTCCTTATTTCTAAAAAAAATTTTCATCCCAGACAACACGGTTTTCTTTGAAATTTATCTTGTGACACACACCTTGCTCTTTTGATTAATGATATTGTCACCGACAAACGGGCGAAGCACTCAAACCAAGTTTAATTAGACGTGCTGGGAGTGCAAGACAGCAGGGAGCTCGAGCGAGGAAGAAGACCTCTACCCCCTCGAGTGCGCAAGGCATGGCAAGTCCCATCTAAAACAGTTAGGCCGCGGCATGGTGCCACTGGATTGCTTGGCACTGTGGCATTACTCCCCCTCTCTGAAGAGCAACGACTCGGTGCCGCAACAATGAGAAGCAGGAAGGCAAGGGACGGCGAATGTTCCGGCGGCTGGTGTAGACACGCCTGAAGCGCTAGCGGGCGTGATAACGCTTCATCCGTGCGACATGGAGGACTTCGGGGGTCGGCCGTCTAGAGGAGCGACTGTTCCCAGGGGGGAACTTCATAGTTCACCTCACTGACTTGGCAGAGTACCTCGTAGGGGCCAAAATATCGGCGCAGAAGCTTTTCGGTGCGCCCACGCATGTGGATTGGGCTCCAAACCCAGACGTGTTCGCTCGGCTGGTAACAGCTCGGTGGCGGAGGTTATAGCGGCGAGGGCTTGCTGGTGTCGGATGCGCTGTCGGGCGAGTTGGCGGGCGGCCTCGGCGTGACGAACGAATTGGGCAGCACCCATAACAGATAACGTACTACTAGACGGAAGCAACATGGCGTCCAGCATGGTTGTGGCTTCGCGACCATGCACTAAACGAAATGGAGTGAATCGTGTCGTTTCTTGTAGAGCAATGTTATAGGCAAATGTGACGTAAGGAAGTATGGCGTCCTAGTTGCGGTAGTCTGCGTCAACATACATGGAAATCATGTCGACGATCGTCTTGTTGGGCCGCTCGGTGAGTCCGTTTGTTTGAGGGTGGTAAGCTGTTGTTTTGCGGTGGCTTGTGCCGCTCAGGCGCATAACTTCCTGCGTAAGGGCCGAGGTGAACGCCGTTCCCCTGTCAGTTACAACGATGATGGGTGCACCGTGAAGAAGCACAATATTTTGAACGAAAAAGTTCGCAACTTCTTCAGTGGTACCACGAGGGAGAGCTTTAGTTTCACACTACCGGCTGAGGTAGGTGGTGGCGACCACAATGTAGCGGTTACCCAGCGAGGACTGCGGAAATGGGCCGAGTAAGTCCATGCCGACTTGGTGGAAGGGGACTTGTGGCGCATCAATAGGCTGCAGTAGTCCGGCTGGCTTAGTCGGCGGCGTCTTGCGACGTTGGCACTCGCGGAAAGTTCTGACGTAACGCTGGACAATGGCAGCAGTACTTTTGGCGTATCCGTGCCAAAGTGCGGGAAAAACCCAGGTGACCAGAAGATGGGTCATCATGGCATGCCTGCAGGACTTCGTCGCGCAAGGCCGCAGGTACGACGAGCACATAGGCAGCTTCCGTCGGGTTGTAGTTTTTCTTATACAGAACGCCATCGTGCAAACAGAATGATGACAGTCCACGTGAGAAGACTCGCGGGAGCGACGCAACGCTTCCCTCAGGATACTCAATGAGAGGCCGTAGTTCACTGTTGCTCCTTTGGTGTTGAGTGAGGACGGACGTGGAGATGGCGCCGAGAAAAATAGTATCGTCGTCGGGATCAGCTCGGTTATCCTCGATAGGTGCACGAGACAGACAGTCGGCGTTACTGTGCTTCCTACCGGACTTTTAAACGATGGTGACATCGAACTGTTGAAGGCGAAGGCTCCAGCGTGCAAGCCGTCCCGAGGGATCTTTGAGGTTCGCCAGCCAACAAAGCGATCTGGGAGAAATTCGGCACAAAACGCCGATAATAGACGCAGAGACACAGAAAGTGGCGCACACTGCGCTTATCGGTTGGCACGGGAAAAGCAGCGACGGCGCCTGTCTTATCGGGGTCAGGGCTGACTCCCTTAGCGCTCACGATGTGGCCGAGAAACTTCAACTCCTGGAAGGTGAAGTCACACTTTTCGGGCTTGAGGGAAAGACCGGCGAAACGAATTGCTGCGAACACAGCGAGCAGGTGCCTCAGGTGCTCTTCGAACGTGGCGGAGAAGATGACTACATCATCTAGGTACACTAGGCAGGACTGCCATTTTAGATCAGCAAGCACGGTGTCCATCATCCGCTGAAAGGTAGCAGGAGCTGAGCACAGGCCGAAAGGAAGCACCCGGAATTCGTACAGACCATCCGGTGTAATAAAGGCGGTCTTTTCCCGGTCGCGTTCGTCCACCTCGATTTGCCAATAGCCACTGCGTAAATATAGTGACGAGAAGTACGTGACGTGGTCTAACCGGTCCAGGGAGTCAATAATGCATGGCAGAGGATAAACGTCTTTTTTTGATGACTTTGTTTAGACGCCTGTAATCAGCACAGAACCGCAGGATTCCATCTTTCTTCGCCACTAGAACAACAGGCGATGCCCACGGGCTCGCCGACGGTTGTATCACGTCGTCTTGGAGCATTTATTGAACTTGTCGGCGAATGGCATCCCGTTCCTTCGAAGAGGTCCGATAAGGCGGCTGGCACAACGGTCGCTGGTTTGCCTCAACTATAATGCGATGCTTTATGAGCGGAGTCTGCCCAACCTTGGAGGTCGAGGCAAAACAGTCGCGGAAAGCTTTGATAATGCTCTCGAGGCAGCGTTTCTGATTAGACGGGAGGTTCGGGTTCACGTCGGTTTTAATGGGAGTGGTCGGTGCCTCCACTGATGCTGGGATTTCGGACAGCCAGTGCTGTCCCGTGAATTCGCTAACCTCTTCGAAATACGCTATAGCTGTTTTGCCACGCAAACACTGGAGTTCAGAACCAAAATTGTTCACTAAAAGTTCGGTTCGCCCACTGTTCAGTTGAATAATTCCGCGAGCTACACAGACTTGCCGACCCAGGAGCAGGGAGATGTTGGTTTCAGCGATGCCACGAGTACTGAGGCTGTTATCACACTCGACGGTAACAAGCATGCTGGCTCTGGACGGGGTCAATACGTGGTCGTCACAGACGCATAACTTAGCCCTGCGCGGCTCGGTATCGTCGTCGACAAGGCCTTGAGTGGAAAGCGACAATATTAGCTCCAGGAGGTTGATAACGGCGCCGTACTCCTGAAGGAAATTCAAACCGATTATGAGGTCTTTGGAGCACTCTGGTAACACAGCAAAGCAACAAGGGAAAGTAACACCGCGGATCTGGATTCGCGAAGTGCAGACACCGATCGGAGTTACCACGTGACCACCAGCTGTCCGGATCTGCGGCCCAGACCAAGGGGTCAGAACCTTCCTCAAGGCCGTGGCTAACCGTCTGCTCATTACAGAAAAATTGGCGCCGGTATCCACGAGTGCGGTAACTTGGTGGTTGTCGGCAGATACCGGTATTTCGGCGGAGGCCCCTCGGTCGCAGCGCGTCGTCGAGGTCGTCGGTTCAGGTCGTCGTCGGTCGGAGCGTAGAGGCGAATCGTCGAGTGGAGGCTCTTGACTCGGTCCTTAGCGGCAGCCCTACCACCGGAGGACGAGGTCCTCAGTTTTCCCGGCGTGGGGACGTGCCTCTGAACTGGACACAGGATGACGGGCGGGCGAAGAGAACCGCCTTGGGGATGGCGATCGGGACTGGCGTCGCTGCAAGGTCGAAGATTGCACGTTATCAGCCAAGTACTGTTCGATATCCCGTGGTCTTTCACCGTAGATTGGTCGAGGTGCGTTAGGTGAAAACCCCCTTAAACCCATTATGCGGTAGGGGCAGTGGCGGAGGATGCGGCCGGGCTCCCCGCAGTGGTAACAGAGCGGCCGAGTGTTTGGCGTACGCCAAACGTGCGCTTTGCTCACGGGGGGTCTGAACTCCTGCGGCACGGAGGATACAGTTGCAACTGGCTCCTTCAGGTATGGCACAGGAGCGACGGGGGAAAAGGCTCGCATCGCTGGCCCGGGACTTGGTAGCGCCTCGCTGCACGTCATAACGGAGGGCGCCGGGTGTGGAGCTCGGGGTGGCTGCAAAACTCTTCGGATTTCTTCGCGGACCACGTCCGTTATGGCAGCGACGCTGACCTGTGGAGCTTCAAATCCAAGTTTCGCCAGTTCTCGCGCACAAGGCTTCTTACAAGCTCCCGAAGATCCTCGGCGGGCAGTGACGTAGGCGTGTACTGGGAAGCGGCTGCTACAGTAGCCTGACGTCCGTAGTGGGCGCCCCTTTCCTACAGAGAGCGCTCGATACCCGTTGCCTCTTTGGTGAAGTCGGACACTGTTCGTGGCGGGTCACGGACCAGTCCTTCAAATAGCTGCTCTTTTATGCCACGCATTAATTGACGTACCTTCTGGGCTTCTGGCATAGCAGGGTCGGCCCGATTGAACAGTGGCGTCATGTCCTCTATGAACATCGCGACGCTCTCATTCGGCTGCTTTTATCTTGAGCGCAGGGCGATTTCAACCTCCTCTTTTCTTTCGCTGCTGGTAAATGTCGCTATCAGCTCTCGACGAAAAGCCTCCCAGGTGGTAAAGGAAGCTTCGTGGTTCTCAAACCATATTTTGGCCGAGTCCTGCAGCGCAAAGTAGACGTTGCGCAGCTTGCGCTCGCCGTCCCACTCATTGAAACCCGCCACTCGGTCAAAGCTGGCCAACCAGTCTTCGACGTCCTCGAGCCTCTCACCGTGGAATGATGGGGGCGACCGAGGCGTGTGAAGGACGAACGGCGGGCATTCCCGGAATGCTGACTTGTCTGGCTAGCCGTAGCGGACGTCATGGCCCTTGCTGGTCTTGCTAGTTGGCCGAACTCTGGTTGTAGGCCTCGCAGGCGGCGGTTTGCCTTGTGGACTGGTGTTGTAGCCACGCGTTGAGAACTGACGTCAAGAGTGTCCTCGAGGTCAGCGTACATGGACCGTTACCCAGTGGCTCCACCATATATGTCACCGACAAAGCACTCAAACCAGGTTTAATTAGACGTGCTGGGAGTGCAAGACAGCAGGGAGCTCGACCGAGGAAGAAGACGAATCCCCTAGCCCCTCGAGTGCGCAAGGCATGGCAAGTACCATCTAAAACAGCTCGGCCGCGGTATGGTGCCACTGTATTGCTTGGTACTGTGGCAATATAAGCTCGCAGTTACACCTGAATATACTGGTAGACTCCGTGTTCTTAGATTTAAAAAAAGCATATGACAAGGTGCCCACAATAGACTCTTTTTGAAGCTTTCACTCTTAAATATTCATCCCTTAGTTTATGCTTCGTTATGTAACTTCCTAACTGGCCGTCATCAGTTTGTTTTCGCAAATAATCACTCTACCCCTATTTCCCCAGTGACCTCCGGTACGCCACAAAGTTCCATTCTTGGTCAGCTCCTTTTGTTAATGTATATTAACGACCTTCCTGACGGAATTTCTTCTACCATACTACAGTTTGCTGATGATTGTGTTATTTACAGGCCCATTATAAATAACTCGGACGTCCTCACTTTACAACGTAACTTGAACACTGTAGAGAAGTGGTGCGAAAGTTGGTTTATATAACATAACATTAAAAATACTTCAATCATATTTTTTCGCCATCGCCACTCATAGGTAACATCCAGCTATATTCTTGGTAAATCAGAAATATCACCTGTGCCATCGTACAAATACGTTGGCGTTATTTTTACACACAACCTTTCGTGGTCCTCTCATATTACAAGAATTACTAACGATGCTAACCGCACCATTGGCTTTCTACGCAGAAACCTGAAATTCGCCTTCCCTTCTGTAAAGATGCTTGCTTATAAATCTCTTGTTAGACCTATACTGGAAAATGCATGCACAGTTTGGGTCCCTCAGCAGATTAACCGTTCTAACAACCTCGAATCAGTCCAGAACCGCGCTGCTCTTTTTATCTACAATGATCATTCATATTACACCAGTGTCAGTTCGCTCAAACTTAATACAGATCTTCCGAACCTTGAAACCAGGCGCCAAATTATCAGGCTTATTCTCTATATTAAATTTTATCATTTTCGACTTGAATGCACCATCATTTCAAAAGCACGTAGCCACTCTTCTCGTTCAAACTACTCAAAATCTGTATACCCTGCGCATGCACGCAATTGTCGCATTTTCATTCTTTCTCCGTACAAACGGCGAAGGACTGCTATGATCTGCCCGAAGAAATTGTGCGCCACGTCACTGCAGACAATTTCAGGACTGCCATTGAACACGCCATCTTTCACTGAAGATGCCCACCCCTCGTGTAAAAGCCCTAGCTAGGGGCATTCGAGGAATAATATATATATATATATATATATATATATATATATAGTAACCCTTTCTTAAGCCAGACTGTTTTTTTAACACAATATAATGTATTAAATTTGATGCCAGGACAACAAAGTTGACGTAAAGATCGGAGGAGCAGAGAGAAGAGGACAAGCTAGTGACATTAAAGGCTAGGCATTCGAGATTCCTTGAAGTAAGACGAAGAAGACGAAGGATTGGCTAAGTATTGGGCGGCTGGTCTTGTTTTCCTTTTTCCTCTGTGCCTTTGCACCTTTCTTCTTGTATGGATAACGGACGCTGTGAGTTTCTAAATCACACGTAAGATGTACGCAGTGTCCCGGCCAGAGGGGTCGCCTTGGTCGTCTTCCCTACCACCTCATGAGATGCCTCTGGAAGCTTTTCAACGCTCCGGCGGCCGCAGCATTCCTGTGGTGCTGGTGCCAAAGGATGGTGGTTCTATCAAAAATAAAAAACCAGGGCCTGTTCGAACTGCTGTCCAGGCGGCCACTTCCCTGTATGAGGCAATCACTGAGGTAAGGACGTGGCGGGATTCTGTGCCGTTCACCAGACCTGTCGTGCGTAAAGGGTCTAAACTGCTCATCTTTTGGGTCTGTATCATCTGGCCTGTACAAAAGGTTTGGTTCGCGGTGTGGACTCTTGCTTGTCTCCAGTTGAGACCCTCGACCTTCTCTCTGCAGCGGGTGTTGTTGCTGTGTATCGCTGTAGCCGGGAGGTGAACAATGAGCGGGTGCCAACGGAAACGGTTATTGCCACTTTTGAGAGTACTGCCTGCGCCTCAGAAATAAAAGCATGGTCCCTAATCTTCCGTGTAGATCCTCTTCCGTCTAAGCCACTGCAGTGGAGTAATTGCTGGCTATATAGCCTTAGTGCTCGTGGCTGCTTGTCCAACTTGCGCTGTTGCAAATGCGGCAATGACCATCCAGCAAATTTGTGCTCTTATCAAAACAAGAAGTGCTTCCTTTGTGGTTGATCTCAAACTGCAAATTCTATGAATTGTCATTTTCGGGGTCATGAATTGCGAATTCTAGACATAACCGACAGCAAACGCTGTTTGCGGTGCGAGGCAATATCAGAAATTAAAGAGAGAGCTCACGGTTATGCAGGTGTGTCAGCCCGTTCAGGAGTGACACTTGATTTGTCTATATCTCAGGCAATAATGACTGCTGTGGTGCTAAGATGGTTGACATCTATGGCTAAGATTGTTGACAGGATAGTGTCCACTGTCACAGAATGCATATCTAATGCTCTGGCAAACGCAGATTACCCAGGTCATGCAAATTGGAATGACTTCTGCCATGCCAGCCTTGCCTTCATTAGTGACCCAACACTCCTTGCCTGAGCAGTCTCAGCCTCAAGAACAACTTACTGCTGTTTCTCCCCTTCCTTGGTCCACTAATTCAGATAATGCTCAAATTATTCATGATGCAGAGATGGTGGATTTGGATACGCGAATCCTCAAACGCAGCGGATCCCCCATGTCTAACCCTTCACATCCTCAGCAGAAGTCAAAGAAGCAACACATTGGCTTGAAGCCGAAAGAAAATATTTTAGGGCAGGCAGTTGCTGCTGCTCGGATTTCTCAACCATAGGTTGTTAAGAGTTCTCCAGTAGAACTGTCAGTCACATCCTTCAGCTTCAACAGACTTGCCGTACCTTATATCTCAGCATAATCTGGACATAATTATTTTACAAGGAACTTGGCTTACATATGAAAAAGATTTCCATTTGCAAAATTATTCTTCAATTCGACAAGATCGTCAGTCAAGACGAGGAGGCTTACTCATACTAGTTTCTTCTATATTTTGTCACAGGGCTAAGATTACTTTTCCGTCCTGTACTATAGACTGTGAGTTATTGGCATTAGACTTTCAAATTCTAGGGTGCTATTAGTTTTCGTTAGTAAAAGTTTATTTTCCTTGCAGTGTGCAGAATGACAGGCTGCTAGATCTCCTGCTCCTTAATTGTCAGATGTCAATTCTCTTGGCCGGTGACTTTATTGCTTACCATGTGTCGTGGGGCTTTATGCCAGATTTCTGTGGTAAGCGCCTTAGGGATTGGGTTATTGATGACAACCTTTCGTGTATGAATTCAGGTTCGGCCACATTTCTCCGCGCACCAATTCGATCTGCGTTAGAATTAACATTCACCAGCAATAGTGTTCCTGTACTCAATTGGTCGACTGTGGATTGCGGAACATCTAGCGATCACATTGCTATCGTTTATTATGTTAATTGCCGCTTAACTCCGGCGTGCTCTTAGCTGAGGTCATACATAAACTATGACCTGTTTCTGTCCTCTTTGCACTCCACTCTTGCTTCAGCGGTTAATTCTGCTGAAGAACATACAGCAAAAGGCATATGCTTGGCCATTGAGGAACGCAGAAAAAGTCCGAATTTTTGGTACGTACATCAAGAGGAAACACTCCAGCTAGATGGTGGAATGCAGATTGCTCACGGGATTACAGACGCGGAAAGGCTGCATGGAAGAAGATCCTACACAATCAGTGCTAAAAAAATTGGCATGATTATAAGTTCACTGCGGCTACTTTTAAATGCACAGTCTCACAAGTGAAAGAAAATTATGAATTAGTGCATTTTCATTTCCTATCAAACTCAGGAAATTGTCGCGCACTTTTCGGTTCCTTAAGATCGCGGAAAAAGATTCCAGTTTCTTCAAAATCCACCCTCATGTGTATTGACCCAGCAAGAAGAAATAAAAACCTATGAGACTGTTGCCAAATGATTAGAGCAGGGTTTCGCCTCTGTACTTCCTTTGCGCTCCGCGTTTGTGGCGTCAGTGGACCAGTTTCAGCATGTACCCGCTACTACCCTTCCCGAGCTTTCCCCGAAAGTGTTGAGGTTACCAACTGCTGCTCCTGGCCCAGATAGGGTAACATCAAAAATATTAAGGATCCTCTTTGAGGAGTCCCCTATATCCTTATTGCAGCTGGTTAATTTTTTAATCAACTATGCATGGATTCCTCCTGAGTGGAAAATCGCAAAATTGATCCATTTACATAAAATAAATGGTGGTGGCTTTTCTCTGGATATTATTAGACCTATTTCTTGACATTAAACGTGGTTAAGTTAATTAAAAGAGTCATACTTCTATGTGTTTAGTAGTTTGTGGACCGTAATAATATCCTTAGCTCCTGTCAAATTGGTTTCCGTCAAAAATGTTCCATATGGAATCCTCACACCGATCTTGAGAGTCGCATTCGTCTTGCGCGGCACCAAAAAAATGCATGCTGTGTTGGTGACATTAAATGTAGCCAAAGCTTATGACAGCGTAAAACACTACATATGTTTGCAAAGATTATATATTCTGCAGTTTCCGAAATACTTACTTGCGTGGATATCTGCGTTCCTTGAAAACAGTTTTTTTTAATACTAAATGGTGTGAATTCTGAAATATGTAAACCATCTAGAGTTGTTCCACAAGGGGCAGTCTTGCCGCCTGTGCTCTTTAATATTCTAGTGAGCTCTATTTCCAGCCATCAAAACATTCGCACGTTCGTCTATGCGTACGACATTGCATTTTTCACTACTACAGCTGACATTCAATCTCTCTGTGCGCCTGCAATCGTACCTGAATTTGCTTGAAAGTTGGTTGTGTGACTTACGTCTCACCTTTAATGTAAACAAGTGCTCTGTACTTGTTTCTCAAATGAAAGATCCTGTTCATCTGTCTCTCAGTTACCAGGGACAAAATATTCCTCAAGTTAAGTCATTAAAATATATTGGTGTCATTAATGATGACAGCCTACATTGACCATGTCGCAGCGAAAGGGGCTCGTGTTGTGGGCATGTTGCGTAGATTAAGTAGTCCCTGGTCTGGGATGCGGAGAGATGAACTTTTGATGATATATGTTTATGTCGGACCAATTTTAGAATTTGGATTTGTGCTGTTTTCTGGTACGGCTGCTTACAAAATTCGCCCGCTCGTTCTTTTGGAGGGGCAAGCGCTTCGGTTGTGCCTCGGCCTCCCCAAATGTGTGGCGAATAACGTGCTTTAGCTTGAAGCCAGTATTCCTCCTTTATCCTCCATATTTCAATTCCTAACTGTTCAGACGTACTTAAGGATATATGAATCACAATTACACCGTTCCTTCTCAGTTTTTTGTTGCCTGCCGACTTCCTTTTTGGAGCGCAGTGGCCTAGATATCATATCCCGCAGGCAGTTAGGGTGCAAAATTTGCTTGAACCTTTAAATGTTCTTTTGTATAACATCCTTCCGAGAAAAACAGTGGGTACTCTGTAGAAATTGTCTGTGATGACATTTTCTCTTTAAACGTTAAGCATTTACAACCCCGCAATTTAAATGAATTATCAGAAGACCATTTACAAATCCTACCTATTAGCTTAACGATAGCTACTGACGCCTCCCAATGTGATGCAAAGGCAGGGGCGGGAATATATTGCCCGCTTCTAGATTGGTCTTTTTCTGTTCGGCTTCACGACTACGCTCCAATTTTCCAAGCGGAGTTTCTGGTGGTGGTCCTTGCTCTTCGCAAACTAGAGCCAGCTTTCTCTTCAGTGGCTGTCATTACAGACTTTCTTTGTGTTCGTCCCTTGCATCCGCTGTAGATTCGCCAATCTTAAAGGCCTTCCATTCAGTCCTGCCTCCGCATTTGAGCCTTGTTCACATGATATGGGTGCCAGGTCATGGCGGTGTGGCAGCCAATGAAGTTGCGGACTGCCTGGCAAAGGCGTCCCTCATTGGCCCCGTGCTACATATCGTTCCGCCTATAGCATACATCACAGCAGCAGGGTTTCGGAGACATAATTTGTTAAGAATGACAAATGGATCTCTTTTAAGATCTGATGGTTACCTGCACCTGTGGTATTCGTGGAGCAGGCAGTCATGCCATCACGGCAGGTTGAGGTATCTCTATCAAGGTTTCGCTGCCGGATCCCACCCTTAAATTTTTACTTGCACAGGTCTGGGTTGGCGCTTAATCCCGTCTGTGTATTCTGTGGTGAGCACGAAACCATAGACCATTTTTTGTTGTTCTGTCGCTGATACATCATGATGAGAAGACGGCTTTTAGAGAAACCACTACAACAGCTTGGACTTTGTTTGAGCAGCCCAGTCATTTTGTCGTTTGGAGCCTCCATACTTGAGTAAAGTCACAAGTCTGTTTTTACTGCCGTCCAAAAATTTTTAATGGAATCAAGTTGCAACATTATATTTTATAATTTTTTCAATAACATTTTTATTCTTACAATAATCATCATTTAACTACTTGGCTATAAACATCAGTCCCGATCTCCTGCGTGCGTTATGCATTCGCCGTTTCCTTTCGTTGTTCCTTTTTGTGTACTTCTTCCTTCCGTACCGTTCATTTTATTTTCGTCCAGGAAATAATTTCCTGAAAAACTCTCTGTGCCCCCCAATTCTTGGCCAATTATCCTATGTGGGCATGTGTCACAGTATGAGGATACCAACAACAATTCGACCGGACGGCCGCGTCTCAGCTTCAGTCCTTTACAAAGGCGCGGTCGACTAACTTCGGGCCTGACCCGCACCTCCCCGACCCGTTCCACCTTCGCAGCGGCCGGGCAGTCACACGCCCGGCTCACTCGACACCTGAGAACTCTCTCCTCTTCGAGAACGGCTTCCATGCCTCTTCGGCTGATTCGGCCTTAAACCTCCTTCCCGAAGCCCTCATCACCGTCCGGGAGTTATCCGCCTCTTTCGCTGCAGCGCTGGGCCGCGCTTCGCGGTCCCTTGGGGGCCCAGTACCGCCAGTACAGCTTCCGGAGTTCCGTGGTTTTTATGATGAAGCCGAAGCGTGAATCCAAGTTTTCGACGTTAGTGCCCGGCGTTGTGACTGGTCTTCCGCCACCACGCTCTTCGTCGTGGAAGACAATCTCCGTGGTGCCGCCCGCGCCTGGCACCTGTACAAAGGCCGCCACTACACCACTTGGTCGGCCTGGACCGCTGCCCTTATTGCCGCCTTTCCACCACTGGCCGCTGCGCACAACGTCAAATTCACGACGATGAAATATTGGCGTCAGGCTCCAGATGAAGACGTCGCCCTGTATATTTACGACAAGGTCCGTCTTCTTCAGGCCTGCAATATCGAGTGGCCGGCGTCCGCTGATAAGCAGTACTCGTCGAAGGACTTCACGATATCACCCACGCATCGATTATGTCCACAATGGACACCGACAGCCTCCCCATCTTTGTACACAGGGCGGCCGCCTTGCATGACACTGCCAGTCGTAGCAGGATCCTTGCTACCGCCGGAACATCTTCCGCAGCGCCACAGCAGCGCCGCGGTTGCTTTTCGTGCGGACGACTTCGCCACATGTACAAGGATTGTCTTCATGCTGCCCGGCCGTGCATGCATTTCCAGAACCATCCCCTTCCTTTCCTGCCGGTGCATGTCAACGTCATCGGAGAGTTGACCGTACTGGTTGATGCCGGCGCCCAGCGAACGGTCTTGCTCCAACGGCATGCATCGGTCCCTCTTAGTCAATTGACCTCGTCTCCATTGCAAGGCTTGGCGGGAAGTACCGTTCTCGTTGGTGCAGTCGATCTCTGCATCCGCACTGAGGCTAGCAGTAAGGTCCTGAATGGCGTCCCGGTGTTTGCGGACTTGCCTGCTGACCTCATCTTGGGTACTGACTACCTCATGTTTGGGGACGTGGCACTTTCCATCCAAAACGGCGAAGTGCAGCTCCGCTCATGCCGTACCGCCCCTAGCGCACCCGTGGACGAGCATACTAAAGGTGAGTCTTCCGGTCCTCAAACGTTGAGTGCCCTGCTGCTCCGGCACAGTGCCATTTTCGCGGAGACGAGTTCCCAGCTTCCTGGCACTGACTTGATTGTTCACCGCATACCAACCGACAATCATCCGCCCATAACTATACATCTGCGGCGCTACGCAGAGCGCGAGCGAACAGTCATCGCTGTCCAGGTACGCGACATGCTGGCTGTTGGTGTCGTAAGACCATCCTCGAGCTCTTGGGCAGCCCCTGTTTTTCTCGTCCGCAAGAAAAACGGCACTATGAGGTTTTGCGTTGACTACAGAGAGCTCAATAAGCACACGATCCCAGACTCTTACTGGCTTCCTTGTATCGACGACACTATTGACGCCGTCCGACACGCAAAATACTCATCTCTCGACTTGCGCTCCGGGTATTGGCAGATCAACGTCGCCGAAGAGGATAAACACTAAACTGCTTTTCGCACCCTTATTGGGCTGTACGAGTTCAATCGCATGCCTTTCGGGCTACGTACACCTCCAAGCACTTTCCAGCGCGCCATGTATATGGTGCTCGGTTCTCTCAAAGATCCCACCTGCGTGGTCGACCTCGATGACGTTTTGGTCGCCGGCAGCAGAAAATATGAAAACCTCCGGAATCTAGATAATGTTCTGGCCAGGTTATACCAAGCTGGCTTGCTGCTGAACCGCGAGAATTGTAAGTTTGGTCGGTCGGAGATCTCCTACCTTGGTTACAAAACTTCTGCGGAGGGCATTCACACTCTCCCAGAGAGGATAGATGCCGTCACGAATTGCCCCACACCCGACAGTGTGAATCAGCTACAGACATTCCTTGGCATGGCTTCCTATTTACGGAAATTTATCGCTAATTTTGCCACCACTGCAGCTCCCCTCACGAATTTGTTGAAGAAGAGCGGGAACTTCATATGGGTGAACGACAGCAACGAGACTTTCAAGCGCTCAAAGATCGACTGACTAAGTGCCCGGTTTTTTGTCACTTTCGCGAAGACTGGCACACTGAAGTGCACACAGCCAGATTGGCCTGGGGGCGACTCTGCTCCAGCGCAACTCTCAGGGTGCTCAGCACGTCTTTGCGTACCCTAGACGCAACCTGTCCAATGACGAAAGCCTTTACAACTCCAACGAGTTAGAATGTGTGGCGGTGGTCTGGAGTGTCGACGACAAATTTCGCCACTGCCTCTTCGGACGGAAATTCACCATCGTAACCGATAATTCCGCAATCACCTGGATGTTCACGAAGCGGCACCTTAAGCAGAAGTTGGCTCGCTGGATAATTACTCTTCAAGAATACATATATGATGTGTGGCATCGGGCCGGGGCTCTTCACCGCATTTCAGGTGCCTTCTCGCGACACCACAGTTGTGACGATTGCTCTCGAACTCGGCCCAAAGAAAGTTGGTTCTTATTTAGTCAGCAGGATTTAAAAAAACCCAAAACGAGGACCGAGATTTGGCGGCTATCATGACTAACCTTGGGGACACCGGGAGCATGCAAATCGTAGATGGGTTGCTCTACGCATTTTGCCCCTGCCTGCCCAGTATATTATGGCGTGGACACCAGAATCCTGGCTTTAGGAAAGTACCTTACTGTGCTATCTACAAGAGTGAAGGCCGACGCTTCCCCTATAAGATCCTCATCCTTCACCAGGCTTCTCCAAACCAAGACTGTGTTGGCTCCGCTGTCTCTAAGCACCAATATAGGACGGTCCCCTATTTGCCCAACCACCACTGGCATTGCTGCTTTAGACTTGGGTGTTCCACTCACTGCCTCATTTTCCAGCGGCATTTGCTCTCCCTTCCGCTGTGGAACTTCGGGTGGCGTGACAAGTTCTACCCTAGAGTCGACAACGCATGCAGCTCGGTCCAGCGTTCTGTATCGCCACTCATCAAGAGTATGACCCCTCCTCTTCCAGCCTTGACACACAACCTGTGTTTTTGGGCAGCGCTACTAGTTCGACAGTCAGCTGCACGGTGTCCCACCTTGCCGCAGAGAAAACACCTTACTGGTGCCTCAGATGCGCTTCCATATGCTCTTGGTTTTGCCGCATCTGTCTCTAGGGTCTTTTGGGTTTTCTCTTGCCCTACTCATATTCCTTGACCCTTGAGCTTCGAGGAATTAGTCAGCAGTGTCGGCGAACTCTTCCAACGAGCACTACTTTCAGTAATAGCGCCAGCTTTGAACTGCAATATGCTAAAAATTGTTCTGTGACCAGCTTGTCACGCACCGCTTCAAAACTCTTTTCTGTGTTTGACGTATCAAGCCACCTTTCAAAATAGTTGGTCAGCCTGCAGGAAAACTTCTTCACGGTTTCCGAATCCTCAAGTTTCGCGGTGCGAAATCTCGCACGAAAACCCTTTGCTGTAAGCCTGAATCTTTGGAGGAGTGCCTTTATGACTTTCTCATATTTCATGGAATCAGCAGCAGGCATCCTTCCAAACACATTCAGCGCCTCTCCGACTAAACACATGCTCAATGCCGTGGCCCATTCATTGCGCTTCCAGCATTGCCTCAAAGCTATCCGCTCGAATCGTTGCAGATATGCATCCAAATCACCTCTCTTGTCATCGAAAGGAGCCATCAGCTTCCTTGGGCAAACTCTGGCTGGTCTAGGAGATTCTGTACCCGCTAAGGGACGCTGATCATTGTCCGTGATTACCTCATATCCTCCCGCGACATGCGCCTGTTTCCACAAAATAAACTCCTTCTCCCATTCTATGCTTCTTTTCTCCTGTTCTGCCTCGCGGGCTCTTCTAGCTTCTCGCTCTTCTGCCTCGCGAGCTCTTTTCTCCTCGCGCTCTTCTGCTTTGTGAGCGTCTGCGCGTGTTCGCGCCCTTTCCTCTCTCTGCCTCTTTGCCTCCTCGTCATAGAGACGCATCGCCTCTTCTTTGCTTAACCCCAGCTTGAGCGCCGGTTCTAACGTTTTTGACAAATCCATACTTTCTGCCGTCGAGAGATCGGAAAGATCCAAGAGAAAGCAAAAAGAAAAAAAAAGGAAATGAATCCTGGAAGGCTCGCCACTTACCTTTGTCACGGATCCCTCCGGAGGACACTCGGACTGAAAGAATGGACTAGGCTACGGGTGTACCCACACAAACGCACATTTAATACACCCTACGTGACACACGCACTAGACACAAAACTAACAAAATTAACACAACACACAAAGGCTCTAAATACACATGACCCGCTCAAGCTGCTACCAGCGTCTACAACTAGTGTTCTACTATTCGTGGTCGCCGTTCGTGCTCACGGTTGGTTCGGTGCGGATGCGGCGTTGTATGGCTCCCGTAGCCGGCGTCGAGGCGGCGTTCGGCGTGCTTGGGCTGGCGTTGCTGGCGGCGTTCGATGTTCTTGGGCTGGCGTCGCTGGCTGTGTCGTACAAGCTCCCGGTCCAAGCGCCCGTGGAGGTCATGCCGGTGTTGTTGGCGTTGGGGGCACCAACCGGATGGGTGGCAACAGCCCTGGAGACACCCCTGGCCGTAGCAGGTGGTAGCGTCCTCTATTGACTCCCCGGAACGGGCTCAGGCACGGTAGGAAGTCCACGATGCGATGCCGTAGAACGCGAGCTCACCGGAGTAGTAGCCGGCGTCGCTCTCTTCCAGCCGATGTGTCCCTGACCTGCCGGTGCCTCCGCTTCTCTGCTGTTCCCCCCTGTGCCTCGCTCTCACTCGCGCTTTTATAGCCTCGGTGTAAGTCCAAGTAAGCCTTGTCGTCGACTTCTCTTCTCCACCAATCATCTCTATACGCTGATACCGCATCACACCAACACTGAAATGGTCTGGGTTGTTCTCCGTCTTTTTCAGATTAGTCTTTTAATAGGGGTTATTTATCGACCACCGAATGCTGATCCTTCTGTACTGGACAACTTGCACGACTTTTTAAATGAACATACAAAGCGCTATAGCCATGTTATCGTATGCGGCGATTTTAACTTGCCAAACATCAACTGGGATTCTCTGTGCGCTCAAACTTTGTGTGCTAACTCGGATGCTTTGCTCAGCATAGCTTTTAATTATAACTTAAACCAGGTTGTTCAGAAACCTACGCGCATTACAGCAAATACGTGTTCTCTTCTTGACCTGGTATTTATATCAGACCCTGTTAGTCAATTGGGCTTTTCGACAGATGTCTTTCCCGGAATATCAGACCATGAAGCGGTGCTCTTTAAAAGCGAATTGATGCGACCAGTAATTGTTCATCAGGAAGGAAATGCGTTTCGCGACTTTAACAATGCTCAGGATGAAAGCGTTCTAGATCAGCTTGAACTGACGTATGAATCCTTTGCCAAAAAATACACTGATGGGCGTACAAGTGTGAACGACTTGTGGTTAGAATTCAAAAGTACGGTTCATCAATGTATCAACAAGTACGTGCCGCTTAAACATAAGCAGCTGAAAATGGCGTGTCCCTGGATAACACGCGAGATCATACAATTAAAACGTCGCGTGAAGCGCTTATCAAGGTCAAGCAATAAAGTTGGTGGTGCTTTGCCGGCTCTTCGGGCTGAACTGCGTTCAAAAATAAAATTTTCACGGTACCACTTTTTTAATGTCAAGATGCACAATTTTCTAAAAACTGACCCCCAAAGTTCTGGAGGCATCTGTCACAGAAAAAAGACCCGGTTAACAAACTTCTCCTTAACAGCACAGTTGTTACCGACTCCCTCTGCTTAGCGACTGCCTTCAATGAGCACTTTTCCTCTGTATTCCTGAGTAACATCAACTCAGTCTCCGAATCTCGAACTAGCCAATTCAATCTGCCAGACCTAATTATTAACGAGGAGGGTATTGTTTCGGCTCTATTGCAGTTGAACACAAAAAAATCCTCTGGACCAGACGATATTCCTAACGCTTTTCTGTACAGATATGCTGAGTGGTGCGCTAAATACCTTTTCATTATTTTTACTGAAAGTCTCAGGACAGGAGAAATTCCAAACGATTAGAAAACAGCAAAGGTGATACCCATTCACAAATCAGGAGACAAGCTTTGCGTGAAGAATTACAGGCCAATTTCTTTGTTATGTACGTCCAGTAAGGTGTTAGAACATTTTATTTTCATGCACATATGTTCATTCCTGGAGGGAAGCGGTTTTTTTATTGAAAGCCAGCACGGGTTTCGGCAAGGCTTGTCGACAGTGACGCAGCTTATTCATATCACAAATGAAATTATGATGTCACTAGACAATAATGGACAGGTAGATTTAATTTTCATTGACTTCGAAAAAGCTTTTGACCGGGTATCGCATGGCAATCTTGTTAAAAATAAGGTGGTGGTTAAATAATCGGCAAGTATACAATGGTTAGATTCCTACCTTACACAGCGGCATCAGTTTGTTCAGATATCTGAATCTCACTCAACAAAAGCGCCGGTGCTTTCAGGAGTTCCCCAGGGCTCAGTCCTTGGGCCGCTTCTCTTCCTTATTTATTTGAACGACCTGTCCTTCAACTCACACATACGCTGTCGGTTCTTCGCCGACGACTGTGTTATATACCATAGTATCACATCAGACGAAGACCAGACACTCCTAGCCTAATACTTAACAGCAGTTTCCAGCTGGTGTTGTACTTGGCAAATGGGTATAAACAGTTCAAAATGCGGAAAAATGACAGTAACACGAAAGAAACAACCGCTCCAATGCACATACAAAATCAATGGCCTTCCGATCAACTCAGTGACTCAGGTGAAATATCTTGGGGTAACCATGACATCCAACCTGAACTGGAGTGTACACATCCAGTCCATTGTCTCAGCAGCGTCCAAAAAACTTCGATTATTAAAGCACCGCCTAAAGCATTGCACGAGCAAAACTAAACTGACAGCATACACATCACTTGTGCGTCCAGTGCTCGAATACGCCGACGCTGTATGGGATCCGCACACAAAAACGGATATAAAAAATCTCGAAGGCGTCCAGAGGAAAGCACTCCGGTTTATTTACCACGCTTATGGTCGGCAGGTCTCGGTGTCTGATTTGCTCAACAGATCTGGGCTTCCCACTCTTGAATCCCGTCGCAAGCAGCACCGACTAAAAATGTTGTTCAATATCATACATAATAAAACAAAACTGAATTTTCAGAGTTACATGGAATACAACACAACACGCCCCACCCGTAACAAACACGAAAGGACTATCTTGATGCCACGATGCCGAACAAAAGCATATTCTTGTTCCTTCTTTCCACGCACTATTTCCGAATGGAACCGACTGCCAAGCGATATCACCAACCTGGTATTTTCAGAATCCTTCTTGTCTGCTGTTTCGGCTCATGTATCGCAGTAGCGTGTCTAGTACACAGTGTATTTCGGTTGCCTTGTTTTTATTCTGTACACTTAGTCTGTTTGACGTCGGATGATTTGCCTGTACTTTTTTTTTTGCTTCCCGTTGGTCTTATTGAATTTTGTCCTCGTACTGTAATCGCCCTTTGTCGCTGTTATTTTGTTGTTACCACTTTGTAATTTTTTTCCTTTGTGCACTCCTGCCTTGACCGCCAAAGGGCAGTCGGCAGTATTTATGAAATAAGTAAAATAAATAAATCTCACCGAATGCTTCTCCACCAATCGTCTCTCTCCACCTCAACGAATGCTTCTTCTTCCTCTTCTTTATTCTTCGGTTCATTTGCGTCGTCTTATTCATATCTTTTTCCTTTAAAATTTAATTTAGGCTCCTTAATATATGTGACAGTAGGGGATGCACGCATAATCTTGACGAGCATGCAATGGGTAGTTTAACGTTTCTCACTCTGAAGCGGATGTATTACTAATGCCAGTTCAAGTGCATGCCGCACCCATATGCTACAGCTTCACCGTAACTAAGAACGAGCACTGAAATGAAAGCGCTAAAATAAGGCTTTGTATGCCGACGCCTCACGAACTGCACGCATCTCGCTTCACACGTTGACGACGTGCATGTGCCTGCACGAGCGCGTAAGAAAACAACGACTTTTGAACTTCAGAACCTCGCAACATCCACTAAGCAGCCATTCCGACGGCTCCGGTGCGAACAAACCCCTTCAGCTGCCGGCTGAAAACGACACAATGTGAATGCTGTTGAGAGGTTAGGTTCCTGAACTTGCTATGTGTAACGAGAGCACGAAGCTGGAGCGCTAAGAATGCGAGGCGACATAGTGCCGCGAATCTTTGCAGTGTTTTTTCATTCTTCAAAGCTACCGGCACGCCTATCTATCGCTTTCTTTGCGATGCAAGACGCGACCCGATTTATCTCGATCGCACACAGGCGGAGCTGATTCTACATTGTTCCAGAATGTTCTAATAACTTTGTACGCTTTAGCTGGAAAGATTGCTATCAGCTTTAAATTGATTAGAGCGGGCATTCTGTACGACGACCGCCGAGGACGATTGTTGCTACGCTGCCGCCGGGTCATGCAGTGCGTTGCGGGCTAAAATCAGACCAAATAAAGAGTTTTGTTTAGGCACCATTTTCGCTGTTGTTCTGCTCCCCGTATTGCAGCTACCACTTCGTCACATCTGGTGGAGGTGCTGGGTTGCCTTCCTTGTTCCGGGCGAACCCTTCATGGCGTAATACCAGCCGTCTGCGTTTTGCACCGGAGGACGAGCCAGGAGTTAACCGAGCTAGCAGATGTCTTCAGGGAGAGATGCCAGAGTTCTGAACCCTGCCGGACCGCACCCGACTACGAAAATACGCTGCTGCGAGCACCACTTCCTCGGCAAAGATGTCGGCACATATCATAATGCATCAGCCACGGGTGCCGCAAATGTCAGTGGATCCCTAGGCGAAGAGCCCGAAGAATGGTGGGACCAATCTCAGCGCGTGAACCTTTAAACTAGTGGAATGATCCGGCAAAAAGTGGACACGTATTTTTCTCACTGGAGGCTTCAGCGCGTACGTGCTACGAGAACCTCGACTCGTCCCTAACGACATGAGAGCTATAAGATAGAACTTTTGAAGGTATTCACTATTGTCGTGGGGAAAGAAAGAGACGAGCGACTCCTCGAGCCCCGAATCCAGCTTCCGAATGAGCCCCTCCGCGGTTACGTCGAACAGATGAAGCGCCTCTTTCGCCGCGCCGACCCCGAAACCTAGGCAAAAAGTTCAGTTTTTAACACGCGGCGTAAAAGAACAACTCTTTGTCAGCCTCGTCCGCCAGCCTCCAAAAACAGTCGAGAAATTTATGCTACAAGCATGCACAGTGGAGAAGAACCTCGGCGTCCGGGCACGGTAGTACAACCGCCCTTCCTCTGAGCGGACACGACGGCCACAACCAACGACAGCATGCGGGATGTTTTCCGCGAGGTCACCCGAGTTGAGCTACGCCGATTACTGCTATCTTCCGCACAGCCCCAAGCAGCGACTCTCATGAATGTTGTGCGGAAAGAAGTGCAACAGGCACCTGACACCTCGGCAGCCACAGAACCCCAGGTCATGACCTACAACGCGGCAGTACGCTATCCGCGTCCCCAACGACACCCCCTGCGTCCTCTCCTATATGAGCCACTTGTTCCAGAACGCCTCCTCCCTGCCCACGCCCGCCCTGCCTACGAACGACGCTCAAGCCCCGGGAAATGCGGCGCCTGGAGGACTTCCGATAACCGACCGTCGTGCTTTCATTGCGGTGAGGCCGGCCGTATTCCTTGCCAGTACCCGTACTAACGCATCGGCCTTCAAGGATTTGCCGTTGACGCTCCACGACCACGCTTCAGCAACGTCCGCAGGAAATCGACGAGTACCTGCGTCGAGAGGAGTACTCGCTGAACCGCCTTTCGCGCTCGCCATCGTCGTCAGCCACGCGTTTTGCGACGCCACTCCTCAGCTATGCAGCCGCGGTAGGAGGAAGGTCTCCCAGCCTCCGTAAGAGAAACTAAACAAAGTAACCTCTAGAGGTCGGGTTGCTCCCGAACGCAACACCTAAGATCCTCTAACGACAATGCCACACGAAGACGCCGCCCCGGACATGCCGACGCCGCATACAATGACAACCTCGACCACGATGCAAACCACCTTCAAAACGAAGCTGCTACCGAGAAAAGCTTCGACTACACGTTCTACCCAAGATTCCCATACGTGACGAAGCCGTGACCTGACGCCCAGGACGACGTGCAACGCAAGAAACAAGACGTCCGACTTAGAAGCAGTTATGGACGGCCGGAAACTTACCGCTCTAGTCGACACAGGAGGCGGTTACCCGGTGATGAATAGAACATTCGCTGCGCAACTAAACAAAGTCAGCACCGCCTGTGACGGACCAAAAATTCGCACCGCAGGGGCCATCTCTTTACACCATCAGGACGATGCACAGCGCGAGTGACTGTCAAAGTACAGATCTATCCTGCGACCGTTGTGCTGCGGCAACGTTCCCGCGAAGTGATGTTTGGCATGCATTTCTTTAATGAGCATCAGGCGATCATCGACCTGCGATCCAAGCTGATCACGCTTTCCGCGGACTAGGGCATCTCTTCGATGAGAACTCTTTAAAATAATGTTGCCCTGAGTGTCCTGGAGGAACAAGTGTGCGTCCCACCGCGTTCAAGCGTTATCGTGACTGTAGGCGCCACGAATGTCGTTAACGCTGAAGTCATCAGCAAGGGGAACATGCAATTGCTTCTTGACTAAGGAATCAGCATTGCAAGAAGCATCGCACATTACCGCAATGGCCAAGCCGAAGTACTGCTAACTGCAGAGAAGAATACCGGCACATTAACAGAGGAACGACGATTGCTTTCCCCGACGAAATATTCGACGTATCAGAATCCTTCGCCCTCTGGAGCCTATCCGCAGAAGATTCGCCTGACCAAGAGAACTCGCCTTCTTTGGACATCAACCCAGCCTTACACCGGAAGAGACAAGACGAGACTAGCAATCTGCTTTGAAGCTATAGCGAGTGTTTTTCGTCCTCGTCGAAGTTCCGGCAAACGCTAATTTCCAAGCATCGCATTATAAGCGACCATCAGGCCCGACCTCTCCTTCAAAGCCCCTGGGTTCACGCCGCGAGGACGACAAGCCATCCGGGACCAAGTTAAAGAAATGCTGCGCGACGACGTCATCCAGCCTTCAAACAGCCCGTGGGCGACACCAGTCGCTCTAGTGAGAAAGAAAGACGGCGCCCTTCGATTCTGTGGTGATTACCGCCGCTTGAACAACACAACAAAGGAGGACGTCTCTCTCATCCGGCATCGACGACACAGTGAACCGGCTCTGCAACGACAAGCATTTCTCATCGATGGACCTCAAGAGCGGCTACTAGAGAATTGAGGTCGACGAAAGAGATCAGGAAAAGACCGCATTCATTACTCCGGATATAATCTTTGAGCACACCGTGATGCCATTTGGTCTCTGTTCCACACCCGCGACGTTCCGGCGAGTAATGGATTCAATGCTGGCAGGCCTAAAGTGGCAAATTTTCTGGTATATTAAGATGAAGTCATTGTCTTCGCGATGAATTTTGAAGACAACCTCAAAAGACTTCGAACAGCACTCGACGCAATCAAGTCGTCTGGCCTAACCTTGAAAGGAGAGAAGTACCACTTTGCATATGAAGAACTGCTATTTCTAGGCCACATCGATAGCGAGGAGGGAGTACACCCAGACGCGCAGAAAACAGCTGCTATTACACAGTTTCTACCTCCGACCGATGAGAAAGCAGTGCGCAGATTCCTCGGACTGTGCGCTTATTACCGACGATTTGTGAAAACCATTTAGTGCATCGCCGTAACCCTGACCCAAGTGACGAAGGCAGACGTGCCATTTAAATGGGAAGCACCGCAAGAAGAAGCCTTCAAAGAACATCAGCGCCGATTACAGTCCCCACCGATCTTCACGCATTTTGATGAAAACGCCAATGCTGAAGTTCATACCAACGCGAGCAGCGTAAACCCAGGCGCCCTCCTCGTTTAAAAAAGCGACTGGCTGGAGAAATTCATTCCATACGCTAGCCGTTCGCTTTCCAAGGCCAAGGCTAACTATTCGACAACTCAGAAAGAGTGCCTTGCCATCATCTGGGCTACGTCGAAATTCTGCCCCTACCTGTACCGACGACCGTTCAAGGTGGTCAGCGATCACCACGCGCTGTTTGCTCGATGGAGTCCGCACGCAAGCACTCTGACACCAATTGCCTCTCACGAGACTCTGTAAAGGCATCGCCGTCGGACGACGATGAGTACGCCTTCTTGGGACCCATCAGCCCCAGCTATTTTGCACAGCAGCAATGCTCGCACCCCGACCTAAAGCGCCTCATCGAGTACTAGGAAGACAAGATTTCTTCACCGCCCGCCTCATTCAAGGGAGGACTGTCTTTCATCTGTGTACAGAATGACGTCCTCGTGAAGAACTTCGCAGCGAGCAAAACTGCCTACCTCCTTGTTGTATCTGCTTGTGTCCGCGAACAAGTTCTACAGGCTTCACACGACGAAGCGACAGCTGGTCATCTAGGGTATTCCCACACCCTCCACCGCATACAAGAGAAGTATTACTGGCCCCGACTGTCTGCCGATGTCGCACTTTATGTGAAAACCTACAGAGATTATCAGCGGCGAAAGAACCTTCCAACCCGCCCAGAAGTTTTTCTGAACCCCATTGAACCCCACTCAAGGTCCTTTCATCAGATCGGCATGGATTTCATTGGCCCTTTCTCAAAGTCATTGTCTGGGAACAAGTGGATCTTCGTAGCGACCGATTACCTGACCCGCTACGCCGAGGCAAATGTCCTACCGAACGGAACAGCAGCAGAAGTCGCCAAATTTTTCGCGGTGTGCATTCATCTGCGACACGGCGCCCCGTAGTGTTCATCACGGAAAGAGTAACAGCATTCACGGCGGAACTTACGCAAGCCATCCGGCGTTACAGCTAAATTAGCCACCGGAGGGCAGCTGCATACCAACCGCTGAACAACGGAATGACCAAGCGCCTGAACAAAACCATCCCTGATATGCTCGCCATGTTTGTCGATGCCGAACACAAGACCTGGCACGTGATCTTGCCTTACGTCGTCTTCGCCTACAACACCGCAGTGCACGACATGACGCCTTTTAGGCTCCTCCATGGCAGGAAGGCCATGACCACGCTAGCAGCCATGCTGCCCAACGTTGGCAAAGAAGAGAACGTCGACGTCGCAGCATACCTTCAATGCGCAGAAGAAACCCGAAAACTTGCCCGATTACGGATTGAAGACCATCAGCGAACCGACGCGGCACGCTACAACCTAAGAATACGCAACGCGGAATACAATCCATGCGACCGAGTCTGGATTGGGACGTCCATTCGCCGCCGTGGATTGAGTGACAAGCTTTTGTGCCGCTATTTCGACCCGTACAAGGTTTTTTGCCGGCTAGATGAACTGGATTATGACGTCATTAATGACGCAATGACTGCATCCCAGCGGCGCCGTGTACGACCAGAAGTTGTCATGTCGTCCATATAAAGCCATATTATGCGCGCTAAAGGAAGCTGCATTTCCCCACTATCTGTTTATTTTCGCACGATACGTTTCATTTGTTGCTAGTCGACTTATTTGCTTTATTGCATCGCGTCGGTGCTGCTTTGAGAGGTGCGCAATAACGCGAATCTTTGCAGTGTGTGTTTTTTTATTCTGCAAAGCTGCCGGCACACCGCTTTATCGCTTTATTTGCAATGCAAAACGCGACCAGATTTATCTCGATTGATTGCATCCAGGCAAGCTGATTCTACATTGTTGCAGAATATTCTAGTAACTTTACTCGCTTTATCTAGACAGTTCGCTATCAACTTTTAGATTGAGCATGGCCCACAGCTGCGGGCATTCTATTGGACGACCGCCGAGCACGCTTGTTGCTACGCCGCCGACTAGTGATTCAGTGCGTTGTGGGCGCAAGTCAGCCCCAAATAAATAGTTTTGTTTTGACGCCATTTTCGCTAGCCGTCATCGCCAAGGCGTCGGCGGACGCCACTGCAGTCCCATCCACAATCCGGTTCAGTCTTCTTTTTACAATGAAATGTTTGTTCTCTCTCTCAGCGATGAAAAATCCACAATCAAACTACCGATCACGGTTACCGATTACAATAACAATTACCAATTACCAGCCACTATCTGCGTTACAGTACACGACATACTACGCCGCTTCATACACATACACACGATTTATTTGAGTACAGTGAAGCACCCTAACACTGCCTTTTCATTCCGTGCAATTTATGACGCCTAATTATCATTAATATAAATGTTTCATTACTATAGGATAAGAACAAATACCAAGCACACGTTACTAACTCATACACCCTACAACGTGTTCAGTGGATTGCCCTCAACCATCGACCCCTCGTGACATATGGGCAATAAGGAACAAAAAAAAAACCATCATGGCACATATGTTGCGGGCCCACCTGGCACGCAGATGTGCTAGGTTTGAACCCAAATGCCAGCTATTTATTTCTTATATTTTCTGATTACAGGAATTGTGGGATTTCTTCCAATGGATGACACCGAGATTCCAGCAGAACGAGCTCCTTACTGTATGGCATAACCATCAGAGCTCGTGTTTGTGCTCCGATGGACAAACGATGCTGCGCAGCGAGGGTACTACAATCGGGTGAAGAATGGCTGCGACGCGTGGCAATCGGCGTCTCTAATCTAGAAGAAGAAAGGAGGCGAGGGAGCGATCGTCCCAAGCAAAACCGGTTCAGAAGCGAAAGTGGACGGTTTTGTATGTGGGCCTGGCATTAGTTAGCCAATGTGAGCCTGACATGGGGTAGCCCATGCTGGTCCCCGCATTACTGCCACCTTAGCCCTTCTGCTGGTACCCTCTGAGGAGCCTATTACTGCCCCTCTGGGTCCCACAAGGGACCGAAGAAAAGCCCCTGTGTTGTTTTTATGCATGCTGACCTTAGGGGTCCCCTCTTGGTCCTATGTAGCAAGCCCACTGGGTTGCCCTTGTGGGACCCGCCCGACGCCGAGTTGCAAATCCAGCATACACCCTTGTCGGACCCCCTGGGCAGCCCGTGCCGGGCCAACAAGGGCCCGAACGTCGGAGCCCCATTTGGGCTGCTGGGGATGGTACCAATATCTCCAATGACGATTCATGCCCGTCCGGCCTGATGTTGCGCTGCTTTCAACGCCCAAGACTTCTAACAGCCGGATGTTGCGTTGGTTGCAATTTTCAGCACTGGGGGGTGGTAGTTGCAAATGAAAAACACTCTTCACGTCTCTAGCGCGTGCTTTAAGCCTGGTTACGCTCTCTGCATAATGCTGGTGGCGGTTATGTCTCAAGAGGAAAAGCTGCTTCGTGGAGCATTTCTCACAGCAGCGTTGCTGACGATCGAGAATTAATTTTCGACGGCGACTGTGGCTGCCTTCGCGAGCTCGAGACAGTTTCAAATGATGAGAGTGACGATGACGACGACGGGTGACGAGCAGGGTAGTGCACGCTAACTAAATCTTGATTGTGTTAGGATGAAGAAACGTCTATGCACTGTGCAGTATGTTTCAGCGCCTCAGATGAAATAAATACGCTGAATTTCAGTACGCTGTAACACATTTCTGTGGCATGCACAGAGAGAAAGCCGCCCTCAAAAGTAGCTTTTCGTTTTAAAAATTGTGTTATTTCTAACGAGAAAGCACTGAAGTAATATATTTTCAGAAACAATATGTCGTGAAAAAATTTACTTCAATAATTTTGCAATTTAGTGAGTTGTACAAGGGATATTTTGGCAATTGAAGAGTTAAAGGCGTTCGACACACATTTTTATCTGAGAAAAAAATTTTGTGTTCGTTTCACACATACGCCCTTTGAAAAGTGGGAAATTTTCTTTTTAAGCATTGATTTCTTCTAGTATTTTTTTTTTCGTTCAGAGCTCGAAGAGTGTGTGCAGTAAATTTTACCAGGTGCAAACAAAACGATTTATTTAGATTCTAACATGTCCTGATAAACTTTTGTTACAGCAGGACCAAGTGCCTTTTGCAGCAGGGAGCTTTTAGAAAAATGTATAACAACATTGTGCTAATTGAAGTGACAGACTTCCTGGCACCTAGAGCCCCTGTTACCAAACTTGTCGAATGTCATGATCTGAATAACAGGTTGAAGCTTAAAGTGTGCATCTTTTATTTTTGATTTTAATGTGACGCCTTCCCTTATTTGTTGTTATACAATAATGGAATTCGGATTCAACTCGGATACTAGTAATTCTAGTGCTCGATTTCTCTGTGAAACCAGGGCTGGTATAGCACAATTACAATCCTGCGGTCATTCGCTTTTATTTTTGGTCCTGGTGCCATCTAGCCTTAGGCTAAAATGACGCTTCATCCAATGGCGAGGAGTAAGGAAATTATATAGATATTGAATCGATTTTAAAATAAGAGACATTGCAAGAAACTGCCGCAGCGTTCATTGGTGCCTCACGCAAAAATACTTCATGTCAAGGTATTTTGACTCGGTTATTATTTAAGGACAGCGAAGAACTGAATTGAAGGCAAGGACGCTTTTATAAGCGGGATAACGAAGTGGGACACCGATCACCGGTGGCGATGCCATTCAAAGCGTTCATCTACTCGTGAAAGCATCGTAACGTGTAGTCTCCAAGCAAAGCCAGAATGGCTAGTAAAAAGAAGAGGAAATGCATTTTGTGCCCTTTATATTTATTTGTTAGCGGCCATTTTAAGTTTTGTGGCACCTTCAAAAGTATGAGAACGCATGCGCTGTCAGAAATCGGCATGAGTTTAGAGTGAATCACGTATCGTTATCGGACTAGAGTGAGGCCCTACTAATGAAACTAAGTGGATATTGGGTACGGATAGGCAGTTCTACTTAAGCGTCCTCGTGTGAAGTGAACCAAATAATAAATATTTAATAAACGTTAATAAGCGCCTTTTCATGAAATACTTAGGATAAAATTGCCCGCTCTAGTATTTTTAAAACGGCCTGCTCCGCCCTCTACACACCTACCTGGACAGCTATGTAAACCTTTGTCCGGAAGGTTTCGAGACTGATTTATTTTCTTAAGCAATGAATCCCCAAACCAAATGTTGGTACGTATATGTAGAGCCATTTTAGGGCTAACCTGTGATATTTATGTTATTGCTGTAGCAGCCGCTAGATGGCACTAGGTGTAGAAAATTACGTTGTCACTAGTCGTCTGCGCATTCTACTGTGAGTGAATGTGGAGAGATGGACGTCCACCTAGAACAACGTGTAAACATAAAATTCTGTGTGAAGCTTGGCAAGACAGTCACACAGACGTATGAGCTCCTTTGTGACGCTTAGAGCAACGAGACATTATCGGGGTCCCGAGTTTTCAAGTGCCACAGGAGGTTCCTTTCAGGGAGAACGTCGGTGGAAGACGACACAAGGCAAGGGCGCCCTTCAACCTCGCCGAATGAAAACAACGTGGCTAGGGTCAGGGAAATCGTACAGCAAGACCGCACCATTACAGTGCACATGCTATCAGAAGCTCTAGACATTAGTAAGACAACATTCCACCCAGTTTTGCGTGAGAACCTGGGGAAACCAAAGCTGAATGCCAGACTTGTGCCGCACTACCTCACACAGCACTACAAGGACACGCAGGCATCAGTGAGCGCTGATTTGCTCTCCGAGGCAGAGAAGTATGCTGCATTCGTCGGCAGCATCATTCGAAACATGGTGTTTTCAATATGATCCTCAAACAAAGAGACAGAGTGCCGATTTGCGGTCCACAAGCTCTCCGGCGTCGAGAAAGGTGCGGCGACAGAAGACCATAGCAAAGACGATGCTGATAGTTTTTTTTTTCGATGCCAGAGGTGTTATACACCAGGAGTTCGTCCCACAAAGGCCGGCGGTGAATCAAGGGCATCCGCGTGCTCCAAGACATGCGTGATGCACTGCAACGCCGTCGCCTTGACTTATCGGCATCTGGAAAATGGAGCCTTCTCCACGATAATGCAAGGCCGCACACTCCTCTCAGCGTAACATAATTTCTCGCCAAGCGCAGCATTACTGTACTTCTCCGTCCAGCACACTTGCCTGACCTCTCCCCAAGCGATTTTTTTCCTGTTTCCTCATGTGAAGAGAGCCTTAAAAGTAGCTGCATGGGTAGCGTGGAGGCCATTCAAGACGCCACGACAAAGGAGCTGACAGCCCCGCCAGAAGAAACGTTTTCCAACTGTTTACAAGACGTCAAGAAGCGTTTGAAGTTGAGCATCGACTGCAAGGGAGACTATTTGGAAGGGGTTCTGGAAATAATTTCAGTGTTAAGCGCATTTTTTTCATTGGACTCATTCTTCGAACCTTACGGTCAAAAGGTTGTATATCAGTCAAGACGGCCTTCTTGAACGTAAGCGTGTTCTGCGGCTGGGTTATAAGAAATAAATACCTGCTCTCGGAACATATTTATGTGCATGAAGTGGTAATTTTTACAATGCTAGAAGTTTTTGCCATTGGGATCCATTGGATTAATTCAGAGAATATTCAGCTCTTAGTTTTTACTTTACTCACTGGGACATTTTTGGAATTCCCGTGGAGTGTACCCTGAGAGTTTTTTATGTAAACCTGTATCCTAACTAATTAATGGCTACTGCAGCTCTCATGCATGCCTCAAACATAAGTGCGGTTAAATTCTTGGACTGGGTACGGTACTTTGAAGGATCAACAAAACAACTCAATGTTCGCTCCTTTAAATTAAAGAACAGTCAAGGGGAATACTAAGTCGGGCTAAACTTAGAGGTCAGCGTTACGTGAAGGCAATGTCAATTTACCGAAAACAAATTTTTAAAAGCACAAAAATTGCGTCAAACTATGTACCCGTCGCGCCGACCATGCGGGTTCGTAAAACTGCATCTGCGTAAAACTGCGGCTGCGGTTGATGAGCTTTTTCGAGGAATGCTATTTTACTGTGACAGCGTTAAGAAGCTCGTGACGCAGAAAAGCCGATGTCGGAGTTTTTAGCGTTGTCAGCGTTGTAACATGATAATCTGCAAATAAAAAATACTTGCAAAGATAATAGGAAACGAACCGCGGTAACTCACATGGCAAGGCAAGCACGCGCAGAACACGCTATAAGAATACTTTTCTTTCCAACATGGTATTTATTACAATTATGCAATGTTTGTGTACATCAGCAGTCTACAGGAAATTAAAGAACAGTGGCAAGTCAACGCACATAAACAACAAAGCACGACAAATGTGTCAATTCGGAGCCCATGGCTCCATGGTTCGAACTGAATAAAAGTGAACCTAGTGATTGCATTGTGGTCTTTGACTTCGTGAAGAGTCTTAGTGTACTGAGGCGTACATGAGTAATACCTTGGCAGCGCTGCAACACGCTGCCGCGTTGCCCTCTTAAAGGGGCCCCGAAATAAATTTTGAGTGCATTGTTTTGATTGTTGGTTGCATAAACTGTGTTATAGTGATGCTACTAGCATCGGTCGTTTCGCGTATACTGCGGTTTTTAATATTTTAACTAGCTCGCAAAAACAAATTCGTGGTGTTGACGGTGCCGCCATACAGCAGCTGTTTTTAGCAGCGGATATGACATCACTTAGAGCGAGCTTGATGCTTGGACAAAGAGTAAATATACTCCAAATTCCGTTAATAACTAGAGATATGTTTGTCAAGTTTTTGCGTTTTATATTACATTAACAAAACCTACTTGTTTGCCCTAGACAAAAGCACTGTAAATAAAGTAAAACATAAATAAAACACCAGTGGCTCTGGCTACTTTTGGCATCAAAGGACGTTGCACCTCTCTGTAAACATGCTACGACCTAGCACTCATCACTTATGCCTACTCTCTAGGTATCCGCGAGCGGCTTTGCGGAATAGATTCGATCGAGCCATTGCACTCTATAA